>NC_045435.1:131695376-131718720 GCF_002776525.5 Piliocolobus tephrosceles
ATTATACTTTAAGTTCTAGGGTACATGTGCATAACGTGCAGGTTACATATGTATACATGTGCCATGTTGGTGTGCTGCACCCATCAACTCGTCAGCACCCATCAATTCATCATTTATATCAGGTATAACTCCCCAATGCAATCCCTCCCCCCTCCCCCCTCCCCATGATAGGCCCCAGTGTGTGATGTTCCCCTTCCCGAGTCCAAGTGAGCTCATTGTTCAGTTCCCACCTATGAGTGAGAACATGCGGTGTTTGGTTTTCTCTTCTTGTGATAATTTGCTAAGAATGATGGTTTCCAGCTGCATCCATGTCTCTACAAAGGACGCAAACTCATCCTTTTTTATGGCTGCATAGTATTCCATGGTGTATATGTGCCACATTTTCTTAATCCAGTCTGTCACTGATGGACATTTGGGTTGATTCCAAGTCTTTGCTATTGTGAATAGTGCCGCAATAAACATACGTGTGCATGTGTCTTTGTAGTAGCATAATTTATAATCCTTTGGGTATATACCCAGTAGTGGGATGGCTGGGTCATATGGTACATCTAGTTCTAGATCCTTGAGGAATCGCCATACTGTTTTCCATAATGGTTGAACTAGTTTACAATCCCACCAACAGTGTAAAAGTGTTCCTATTTCTCCACATCCTCTCCAACACCTATTGTTTCCTGATTTTTTAATGATTGCCATTCTAACTGGTGTGAGATGGTATCTCATTGTGGTTTTGATTTGCATTTTTACTAGAGTAACTTGGAGAGACAAATCAGTGAGTAGTCAAGTCTTCATATAATCAAAGCTTTTAAAATATGATAATGAAAACTTCAGGTGTTAGATTTAGCTTCATAGAAAACCTTTTTTGGGGGCTTCTAGTGTTTTTTCTTTGCATTTTAAAAATTGTTTGTGCACTGTTCAGTGGTTTTGTTTAGTATTTAGAGATGATTTTTTCCTTTGTCACTTTCCCCATTGAACTCGAGTGATTTAGTGTGTTGGAATTGCCCTCAGAAGAGTCTTTAGAAATGATGTCATGCAGTTCATTAGTTTTACAGATAGGGAACCAAGGAGTGGCGAGGTTAGGGTTTAATCATATTCATAAAGATCTGGAGGTCATTAGGACCCTTTAAATGTGACTAGTGATAAATCACAGCAAAAACTAGAATAAACTAGAATATACTGTCTTCATTTCATGAAAATGGCATCATTGACACACCTGACAGATGAAAACTGCTATTAAGGTCGAGTCCAAGTGACAAAACTTTCTTGACTGTTCCAAGGCCTTAGCTACTCTACCGGTGGTGTTAAAGTTCTATACTGGTTTTTTTGTTTGTTTGTTTTTTGCTGGACAACAGACTCTCCAAAAAATGCATGTATATACATTATGCTTATTATAAAATTTACTAATATAAAGGACATAGAAGACAATTAACAATTATAATAAAATATACAATGCTAAACATTTAAATTCTGTATGGCCAATTGATTCTTACAGAATGTCTTTTTGATTTTTGGCCAACTCTTGCATCTATAGCCAATCTGTGGTTGCAATTGACAGGAGACTTTAATTCTTTTTTTGTGCTCTTATTCCTGAGTCCCTCATTGTGCAGTGATCATCAAATGAAACATCCTTCGTGAAAATGAATAGCTTAACTTTTTGGCATTTCCTTACCTTTTATGTGTCATAGAATAAACTACATTATTCCTGATTTTACAGTTAGTTTGTAACTTGTTTCTAACTCCCACTAGTTTATAAGCTCCTTAAGAATTAATCACTTCTATATGTATGGTGTTTTGAATATCCTTGACATTCATTAAGTGTTTAGTGAATTGAATGCAATGTTTCTTCCAGAGTATGACCAATAATTGTGAGCAGTTTTTTTGTGTTTTTAAATTCAACTTTAGAGAATTTCTTTTTATGTAATAGGACATTTGTTGGACAGCAACATGTAACTACTCATAAAATGTTTCTCTGCGGAGTCCAGCATCCTTCATTTACGATAGGACTCATTCAGTTAAATTGCTCAGGCACTATAATGGGCTATTTATGTTCTGTTGATGTAAATTTCTAGAACAGGCCTTTCCTTGGACTCATGCCATGTTTTGTATGTTATCTTGTACAAGCAGCACATGGGGACCTAGTCAGGCTTCCTGATATGATAGCTGTATATACAGCCCATGTCTCAGAGGGGAATGGTAAATTGGCCTGTGCCATGGCACAATACAGTTATTTTGGTGACAGTATTAACTCTCTTTTCATAAGGGTGCTTTGTTGGAAAACTATTCAGCTTAACACAGAATATTTAGCTTTCAAAGGTTGCATAGGGAGAAATGATATTGCCAGGATAGAAACATTATCTCAGTGTTTTCTTTTTTAATCTTTTTTGACTCTACTGAGAATATTGAGAAGAGTTTTGATTAGTATTGGTGTTTATTATGAGAGAAACATTCTGGGAACCAGACTGCTAGTATATTTATTATTTTTATTATCAAACCAGTAGCACTAACAAGGGCATATGGTATTTGTTGAGGGATTCCTATATCTCTGTTACACTTACATTTCTCTGTACTCTAATTTTAGAAAAAAATTTGTTTTGTCTTCCAACTGTGAATACTTTATAGTGTTGCAACTTCTACTTCTAGTCTTTAATCTGAAGTAGAAAAGAGAGTCCAAGCTTCCAAAAAATATGTCTCTAGACTCTACCACTTATTAACTTGCTCCTTATTTTTTCTCTCCAACAATTATTTTAAGAGCTGTATGATATAAGCTATTTTTAAAAGAACTGAAAAGTTCTAGAGAGTAAAAAAATGTTCCAGATTGTGTGTTGGTGCCAGTAGTACTGACAATTAAGTATTTGATTGAGGAGAAGCCTACATTTATCCACTTTGAAGAGGATCATCAGGGGGAATTAAAAATTTAGTACTTCAGGCTCATTGAGGGTTAGAACAGAGTAATTATGTAGCTGGTAACAAATGCTACAATCACCACTTGAGCATTATGATATGTTACTTACTCATTGAGACTTACTAGCCTTCTTCAGAGAACTTCAGATTTTATAAAAGTCATTTGCTTAGAGAGTAAAGTTCTGCTAATCCGTTATTTTAGTTCTGTCATCCTTTTCTGCAAATAGGGTGAGTTTTCTGAGGAGATAAGTCCCTGGTAATAATCTTAAAAATGATACAACTTTATAGAATATCTCCCCTTGGCATGAAGCAATACTTATTGTCTTGAACAGTGAGCCTCTTGTTCATGCAGTATTTAAAAGAGATGAGTGTAGAGGTCTTCCTTCTACATTCATTTTATTTGTTAGTAATTGAGAAGCTGGTCTAATTTTCTAATCTTGCAAGTTGGGAAATAATTAAAATGCTCAAGAGACAGTAGATCAAGCCTAGTGTGCCTTTCTCCATCAAATTTTAAAGGATTTTTTTTTTCAGTAATTCTGCTTTTGTGTATTTCCAATCTTGCTTCCTATTTGCGTTGCCCACAGTGGCATGTCAATTTCAAAAGAAAATGCATTCAGATCTACTTTCAAACTAACTGAAAGAGATAGTGGTATTTATTTTATCCTGAGGTTTTGTTGTAGTTGTTACAGTTGTTCTTTGTTTTTAAAATCTGTACATATCAGTAATCTCCTAAGAGAATCTCTTTATCCCAAACCCAGAGACTGTTTATTCTTGTTTTAGATACTGTTTTAAAAGCCAAGTAATATTACTATAGTATAGAGATTTTTAAAAATAATGAAAACAGACTTTTTTTTTTTTTTTAACCACATTTTTGTACGAGAAAAACATTAGAACTCTGTCATACTCCTAATATAGACCATTGTTGTTAGGTTTCAAACTCCTTGTCCGCTGTCTGGAAGCTTTATAAGGCTGTGCCTTGGTCTTCTTAAGCCTAACACATTGTAGGCTTCCAAAAGATATTACTTTATTTGTATTAAATTTAAAATGGAATGGAATGTGGTATATCACCAGAGTTCATAGCTCCTGACCCATGCCATAACTTTCCTTGCCCCCTCCCCAAGATTTAAAAAAACACAAACTATTAGACTAATTATAGTCATTACAGTTGTAAATTAGGTCATGCATTTCATTAAAAATTGACACAGCTCCCTTTTTGAAAGGCTCTGTCATGGAAATGCAAACTAGCCTTGTATATAGAACACTGAAATCATTTAACTTCAATTATTCTAATTGTAATATCACAAAGATTAAAAGATACATCTATATTATCATCTCAGCCTGATAACTGGGCTGGGAAAAATGTCAATTTTGATATGTAACAAGATTGATATGAGTTATTTTATGTAACAGTTTTATTGATTGATTTTTTTTCATTTATAATCACTAATTCTGTGAGGTTTTCTCCCCTAAAGCAGTGGACTGAAAAAGTTACATTTTTCTGCCATTTATAAGCACTAAGAGTAGAAATCAATAGTTAAATTGACCTGATAAAAGATTTGTACATCCTACTACTGTGACAAGAAGAACAGAAAGCAACATATATAGACTCTAACAAGGCTCAGAAGCACATTTTGCATTTGTGTTGCATATGAACTTAATAAGCATGAGACAGTGCTAGTGAATTACATTTGTTTTATCGAGTCTGTTTAAGCCAGGATACTGTTAAGTAATAGGCTGTCGGTTTGTGGGAGCCAGATTCAGTAACAGGTCAGCAACAGACTTGCCACATGCCAAAAATGGGGATATACTGGTTTCAGTTTGCTAGCTGCCTAAGTAAACTTGTGTAGAATTTGCATTTTGTGCTTTCCAATTACTGGTTACTTCTCTTTAACATTACATTTGCATTCCATGTAAAAAAATAGATTTTATGTTTAATTCAAAATGTATCCATAAGTACTTATTCATTGAACATTATTTTTAAATGATAAAGGAATTTTAAAAAATGATAGGATCAATGTAGTAATAATTCTAACTCCCTTTTATACCCATATAAAATTCATTTAACTAGACTTATTCATTCAACAATATTATTAAATAACCTAAAGGAATTTTTTAAAGAAATAGTGTAAACATACAAATATGAATAATTTGAACTCCTTTTTATATAAATATATCTGTATTCACTATAAATAATTTAAAAATATATATATGTACACACACATGGGCACACACACACACGTCATGCCTTAACAATGGGGATACATTCTGTGTGTCATTAGGGTATTTCATTGTTGTGTGTACAGCATAGAGTATACTTACACAAACCTAAATGGTATAGCCTACTACACATCTAGGCTATCTAGTACAGCCTATTGCCCCTAGGCTGCAAACCTATACAGCCTGTTATCATATTGAATACTGTAGGCAGTTGTAACATAATGTTATGTATTTGTGTATCAAAACATACTCAAACATAGAAAAGATGTTGTGTTGTGCTCTGAGGTTATGATGGCTACAAATATCACTAGGTGGTAGGAATTTTTCAGCTCTATTATAATCTTATGGGACCACCATCATATATATGGGTCCTTTGTTGACTGAGGTGTTGTTATGCAGCTATTGACTATAGTTAGTGAAAAAAATCTAGTTCTGTGATTGATTTTGTTCCCTCCTTTCTTCTGATCACTATTCATTCAACACCTTTTATATGATGTGTAGGTTGAAAGCACAGGGTATGCAAAAATTATCCCCCTGTTTTTGGTTGGAGTATCTGTTGCTGACCCAGATAACTTCATTTCCTTCATCTGTGCTTTCATTTTCAACTTCTCTAGTTAGAAATAAATCCTCTTGTGTTGCCCCTTGAGGGAGGAATCGTTTAGCAGGAAATCACTTACTAATCACAGTTCATTAATCACATATAAAGAATACTTTTTAAATGTCAACTGTCATTCATAGAAAATGTATGTTACCTTGAGGAATCTCTCTGAATTACTTATTCATTTTCATTGCCTTTCACACATTACATTATATTCCTTAGGAGTTTATTAATTTCAAATATAAATTGACTATGACTTTTATACAGAGTCTTGCAAACAAGAGAGATAGCAGTTTTGCACCTTTTCTTTGATTTACTTGTTATCTTCCTGGTCATGTAATTAGTCTGTTAAAGTCACTCTGCCTATATAGCTTGTTGAAAGTTACAGGCAGTGGAGTGCTGGAACTGGCTTATGTTGAGACCTCTTCCCAATTCCATGTTCAATGATGTCTTTGTTGATAGCTTAAAATAGGCTATGGTGAGAGTGTTTACACTTTGGAAATTGACAGAGGCCAACCATGGTTCTCCCCTCTCCTAGACGGCCACTTATTAAACCTTTAGCAGCACTCACTGTTTACAGTGGTTTTTTTCTTTTTTTAAAAAATACTTTTATTATGAGGAATAGCCATGTAGAGTTTTATTTCCAGATATTTTATTGTTTGAAACACTAAGAACATCACTCACTATACCAGTTGCCAGCTGAGTAACTGGAAAACTTACTTAGCCTTTCTGTGCTCAAGTGTCCTTGTCTGTTAAGACGGGGATGATAATAATAGCACGTACCTTGCGATTGATGTGAGGTTGAATAAGAAACACATTTATTTCAGGGCATACATAGGGACCTGGAATGAACACTCAAATAATGCTACCTCTTATCTCTCTGTACTTTAATTAATAGATATTTATTGATCCCTTACTGAATACCTAGCATTTTGCTATGTACAGTGGATCATCTACTGAGACTCAGTACCTCTCACGTTGAGTATTAGCCACATTGACCTGTGGCAAATGACTTCTTTTGATGTTCCCATCGTAATGCCATCCCCCCCCTCCTTTTTTTTTCATTTGTTTTTGTTTTTTGGTCTTTCTGCCTGGGACTGTTTTTTTCTTCCTACATGAATTTTGCAGACCTTTTTCATGTTTATATTTGGCTCATATATTCCCTCCTCTAGAAAGCTTCTCCTCACTCTAGACCTGGCCATGTAACTGTTTTGCCTCTATGTAGTTTGGAGTATGAATCATCATTATGCATCTTACTCAATGTCTGCATTTGATTCCACAGCCTACGACTTATCACGTTGTGTTCTTAACCTCTTAGTAAGAAATGCTTGACAGATAGTAGACCAACTAGAAGTGAACATTGAATGTTTGTTGTTTAAAGGAATGGAACTGGACTTCACTCGTAGAGACCTTACTATTTGGTCAAAGAGATAATGCATACATATGAGACATGAAGGTAAACAAACACAAAGTATATTGAAGATATCTATATTTTAATTTTTTTAGTTTATAGTTTATTTTTACATACCTATTTTTTTGTAGTAGGTAAGTCAGTTATGCTACACATAGACATTTATGTACATATGTACAAATACATTGATTTAGGTTATCTAGGCCAAATTGTAAGTAGCAAAGCCCAGTTTGTATTGCAAAGCCCAGGTTTTGTGACTTCAGGTCAGAAATATATATATATATAAAAAATCCTTGGTTACTCTTCCAGACATGAACTCATTCTTTTTTTTTCCCCTGTGATTTCTGTCTTTTTTGTTTGTTAAGTTTAAAAAATTCTTACAGCAATTTTTAAATGTACATAATATTAGAGATACAATATAACAACCTCCTCCATATATCTGTTAGTCAGCATTTTGTATGCATGTATCCATGTGTGCATCAGCCAACATTTTGCCCTTCTTGTTACCTTTCACACTCCTTTTATCCCTGTCGTATGTTAAAACATATCTCAGACATCTTATCTTGTCACCTATACTTCTTCAGTAGTATCTCTAACAGTTAATAATTTATTTTAAATATAACTCCATTTCCAAATCTATGAAAATTGACAATAATTTTATTGTATCATTTGATAGCCACTTTATGTTCAACTTTTCCTGATTGTTACAGCAATGTCTTTTTTTAATAGGTGTGTTTTTCCAGTTAGCATCTACATTTCATTTGGGTGATATGTCTTTTAAGATCCTTTTAATCTATAACAGTTGCTCTTCCCTTTTTCCCCTTATGCTTTAAAAAAAAAAAAAATCAGGTTATTGTCCTGGAGAATTTCTGAAATTCTGAATTACATGATTTCTTCTCTGTGGTGTCATTTAGCTTGTTCTTCCATCATCCTTATTTTCTGTAAACTAAAATTAGAGTCAAGTTTAACTTTAATGTTATTTATTATTATTTGGGAGGAACATTTCCTAGAAGGTTCTGTATACTTTCTATTTCATCATATCAAGAGGACATAATTTTAGTAATCCCTACTTTTAATGACGCTGCAATCTATCAGTGAATCAGATTGGCCTCGGCCAATCCTTATAAAGTTCTCCATCAGACTTGGATCCAGTGATTTCACCTCATTGTTGATCATTTTGTAGTCATGATGTTTTTTAGGGTTTGCAAAATGGTGACTTTTAGTTATATAATTTCTGCTGTGTTTACTATCAAGAATTTTTTTCATAAAGAACTTTTCATAGTAACTAATGGTCAACTTCAAAATATAATTTATATTAGAAAAAGGGAGAAAATGCAGTATTTTTATTTATCAATTTTCAGAATCAGATATTCTCTCCTAAGATCTAAATAAGGTTACACATATAATCAAGGATGCCAATAAATTTTTCTAAAAAAACCTTTTCCCTTGGAGAAGTTATTTGTTTATTTATTTATTGAAACGGAGTTTCGCTCTCGTCTCCCAGGCTGGAGTGCAGTGGTGCAGTCTCGGCTCATTGCAACGTCTGCCTCCTGGGTTCAAGTGATTCTCCTGGCTCAGCCTCCCGAGTAGCTGGGATTACAGGCATGCACCATCATGCCCAGCTAATTTTTTTGTGTGTGTATTTTTAGTAGAGATGGGGTTTCACCATATTGACCAGCCTGGTCTCGAACTCCTGACCTCAAATGATCTGCCTGCCTTGGCCTCCCAAAGTGTTGGGATTACACGCGTGAGCCACTGTGCCCAACTGGTAAATTATTTGAATTGCTTCTCCTAATTTTTTTTTTTTTTTGATTAATGTGTTTTGATAACATTGTTCCTATGGTAATATTATCAAAAAAGTTTTCTTTCCTTCCTTTTTGTTTATCATTAATGTGCCTCTGTATGATTGAATTTGTTTACTCAGAAGATACTTATTGGGCATCTATCTTTTTTTATCAAGCTCCATGCTAGTCCCTGAGGATGTAGATATGAGCCCTGCTTTTTTCTTTTCTTTCTTTATTTTTTTTTTAAATTTGAGACAGAGTCTCACTGTCACTCAGGCTGAGGGCAGTGGCATAATCTTGGCTCACTGCAACCTCCGCCTCCCAGGTTCAAGCGATTCTCCTGCCTCAGCCTCCTAAGTAGGTGAGATAACAGGCATGGGCCACCATGCCCAGCTAATTTTTGTATTTTTAGTAGAGATGGGGTTTCACCATGTTGGCCAGGCTGGTCTCAAACTCCTGGCCTCAAGTAATCTGTCTGCCTTCGCCTCCCAGAGTGCTGGGATTACAGGCTTAAGCCACCGTGACCGGCTGCTGTTTTCCTAGAATATATAGTTTGGGTTTCTTTTCCACTCATGATGAGATTTAAAAAGTTGAATGTGGTTTTGTGAACTATAATATTTGGTATCATGTACTATATATTTTAACTAGCATTTTTTAACTTACTTACTTTATTTATTTATTTATTTAGGCTTTCTTTAGAGTTCTTGGCCTTAGTTTCTAAAATAGTGGCAATAAAGGAATTTGGAAGTTAAGTTGTTCTTGCTGACCCAAAGAAAAATCAGATGTTTCTGTTTAGGACACTGTATGTAACAAACAAGGAAGGTTGTATTAATTTATCTTTTTGAAGAAGAATTGACGAGAGAATAACGATAATTCCTCCAAGATTAAAAGTAAATTATAACATTCTGTGCTATTTTAATGTGAGCAAACATTTGAATTTAATTCGACTTCTATTTTCAGTAAATGAGAATGAAATTTTAGGAATGTCTTTATCTCCTATAGTGTGTTTTGCCAAGATTTATTAAGGGTAATTTTGGATTTTAGTAAATGTATAGTTTCTAAAGGCTTGTGAATGTTTTATGTGGATAGAAAATGTAAGTAAGACTAGTAACACTATTTTCTCCAAAGGATCTTGTGACTGACACAAAAAATATGATATAATATTGAATCCACCAAAAGATACACTGTTAATCTGGGGTTATGTTATGTTGTTATTTTATTAGATATGTGATACTATGCTGTGAATTTTAGAATATAGGTAATTAAGTAATTATTATAATTCTAAAAATATTCTGAGATGTTCTCTGTATAGCAGAAACTCAGCTTTTACTTATGTTCAGATAATGTGATATAGCTGTTATAGTTATTTGAGATTAGGGTAGAGGCAAACATGTAATTAAAATGTATTTTATAACTAAAAACTAGAAGGATGTAAAAAGTTTACATTATATTTATAAGACTTTGCTAACATGCTTTATGACATTACGGAGAAGTACTAGGAAGAAGGAGATCTTTAAAAGGAGTGACATTTTGCTTGATTTGCTGGAGTACCTTATCAGGAAGTTTGAAATCTTAGCCCTTTAATTGTGATATCTGTTCATTCTAAAACTTATACTGAATTTAACTTTGAAGATCAACACATGGGTTTTTTTGAAAACAATATTTACTCTTTCAAAAGAGTAGTTGTATTTTTGACTTGAGGAAATAGCTTAATCTGAACAGCACAAAACTTGACAGAAAAGTTTGCTAATACATAAATATTGGCTATTTTAATCTGTTGAAAACGGAAGGCTAGTACCAAGGGAGACAGTAGTAAAATTATAGAAGGACCTAGTGAAAAGTAAACATTATGCAACATAAAAAGAATACTAGGGGAAAAACTGACAGAGTAGAATAACAGGAAGATTAGTCACTTCTGGAAGGAAAAAAGTAGGTAGGGGGCAGGGGAATGAAGTACTTTAAACAGGAATGTGGAACTGGAAGTGCTAGGGCTAAAAGATATGAGCTCATTTGGGAGCTAAACTGGGCTTTGAAAAAGGAATAATACTGGTAGCATTTAATATCAAAATTTAAAGTTTATATTAATAAGAAAAAAATGGAGAAATTTTTTTGTTAGGGATTATAAAATGCCTGTTAAAATAAAAAGAATTATATTTACTCCTTTGTGGAGCTGAATTGATTTCAGTCAGACAGCAATGTAAAATGCAAATCAAGAAAATATATTTCTGAGGCCAAGGCAAGAGATTACGTGACCCCAGGAGTTTGCGACCACCCCAAGGAACATGGTGAGACTCTGTCTCTATCAAAAAGATAAGAAGAGAAAAAAATTAGCCACGCATGGTGGTGAGCACCTGTAGTCACAGCTACTCAGGAGGCTGAAGTGGGAGGATTGCATGTGCTTGGGAAGTCGAGGATGCAGTGAGCCATGATCAACCATTGCACTCCAGCCTGGACAATGAAACAAGACCCTGTCTCAAGAAACATATATATATTTCTTTCAAAACCATCCAAAGTTATTTTGCTTTCAAGTGATGGATAAAATAAAAGCATTGTGGATATCATGGGATATGTGTGCTCTTTGGTTTGAAATAATTTTCACTTTTGCATTTATTTATCTGACAAAGGAGTACCAATCTCTAACTATTTTAAGGATTATTTCTGTGAATTCTCTAAAAAATATAAATTGTAACTGTCTATATCATACAAAAATATTTAGCAGTCCTTATAACAGAAAACAAGAAAGTAAACATTGTGTGTTCATGTGTGTGTATGTGTGTGTTTATTGATATTCTCATTAATCCCTAGTCTCTACTGATGTAATTATTAGGGACATTAGTGGAACAGATTTTGCTGAACACGTTTTCAACCACTCTGGGTGTTCTTAGGTATTTTATTTATTTAGGAGACTGATTCTGTGTTGTCCTGGCTAGTTTCAAACTTCTGGGTTCAAGTGATCCTTCTGCCTTACTTTCCCAAGTATCTGGGACTACACATGCACAGCACTGCCCATCTAAAATGTACTTTAAATAAAGTAGATAATTCTGGGGTTATCTCGAACTCCTGGCTTTAAGTGATCCTCCTGCCTCAGCCTCCCAAAGTCCTGGGATTACTGGCTTGAGCCACCATGCTTGCCACTTCTGGGGTTATCATAGCATGACCCCAGGACGAAAATCTGCCCATTTTGTATCCGGGAAAAAAATGCTGCTTTCATTTAGATGCAGAAAATGGCTTATGCCTATTGAAATAAAAAATTTAGTCTAATTTAGACACCTAAGATTATTATTTGATATAATGGCATAGAATACATCACTCTGTGTCACTGAATTCATGGAAATGCAGTACAGAATGCAGTACAGTAATCCCCCCTTATCTGCAGTTTCACTTTCTGCAGTTTCAGTTACCTGTGGTACAACACGATAAGATATTTTGAGACAGAGAAAGCAATAGAGACCATATTCACATAACTTTTATTACAGTATAATTGTTCTGTTTTATTATAGTTATTGTTAATCACTTACTGTGCATAATTTATAAATTAAACTTTATTGTAGGTATATATAGAAAAAAATAGTATATTTAGGGGTTGGTTGTTACTGTCCATGGTTTCAGGCATCCTCTGGGGGTC
Source organism: Piliocolobus tephrosceles (assembly GCF_002776525.5). Classification (NCBI taxonomy): domain Eukaryota; kingdom Metazoa; phylum Chordata; class Mammalia; order Primates; family Cercopithecidae; genus Piliocolobus; species Piliocolobus tephrosceles. The sequence goes on from NC_045435.1 coordinate 131,707,910, forward strand.
TTGGTACGTATTCCCCATAGATAAGGAGTATCTACTGTATACAGTCAGGTAAGCCATACCCATTGATTTTATTACAAATGCAATGCTTCCATGGCTCACTTACACATAATTTGCTGAGGCAACTTCTGATTCTTGCAGAAAATAACCATTTTACATGAACACCAAATACTAATAAAAAAAATCTGTTTTTCTCCTTTTCTCTCTCTTTCCCTCCCGTCTCCCTCTCTCCTTCCCTGTCTTACTCCCTCACTCCCTCGTTCCTGCTCTTCTGCTCTTTTCATACTCACACAGACACTCCTTCCCCTACACACACACACACACACACACACACACCCCCACACCCACACACACCCTACCCCTGGGCATAACTGAATAGGAAATGTTTATTTTCCAAACTAGAGAAAAAAACCTTATCTCAAACACTGAAAGCCCTTCCTTTTCCTGGTTTGGAAACACTAAGTCATACTGAGTCACTTGTAGATTTTCTTTAGCCAGTTTTATTTAAAGCGTAAAGTTGTGAGGACAAAATGACTCAGGAATTTGTAATGTACCATTAGAGCTTTTCACTTTTAGGATACTAGTTCATATTCAGATGACTTAGTATTGTTTACTTTCTAGAAGAACCTGAGGAGCTCACTGTAACTTCACTTATTTTGACCTAAGTATGGCCTAGAGTTTATGCTTATTAATTAATTTATTTCTAGGTAAAGCCATGTTCAAGGAATTAAATAAAAGGAAATAGACCCAGTAAGAGTTGATGAATAAGCAGCTGTTACCTTACTCATTTACTTATATTACTTCAAATGTTATTGATTACACTAGAGTGCAGTGGCATGATCTCAGCAACCTCTGCCTCCTGAGTTCAAGTGATTCTCCAGTCTCACCCTCCCAAGTAGCTAGGATTACAGGCTCCCCACTACCACACCCAGCTAATTTTTGTATTTTTAGTAGAGACAGGTTTCATTATGTTGGCCAGGCTGGTGTCGAACTCTTGACATCAAGTGATCCACCTGCCTCGGCCTCCCAAAGTGCTGGGATTACAGGCATGAGCCACCACTCCCGGCCTTGATATCTCTTTAAAAATGAAGTTTGTTAAAATGATCAGAAACTTACATGCAGTTGATTGCATTGCCATTGACATCAGCGAGAAATAAAAACTATAGCTATAGTGGTTAAGCTAAGCAGTCAGAATCTGTATGTCTATATCTATATTTATTTAGATGACTGGATAAAAGAGTTATGATTCCTCCTAGTCTATCACGTGATAATACCAAGGTCAGAAAAAAATTTGTTATGATCTATCTTATGTAAAAGCCTTTGGAGTTACTTTATTTTCCTCACTCATAAGATGACAAAATGTGCTTTCTAGAATTTTTGAATAATTTTTGCTTAAATTCAGTGTTGGAGACTGAAACAACTTTAAAGCTGTTGTTAGCAAAAGAGTAAATCAAGCTTATGTGGGTGCAGTATATAACATGACTACCCAAGAAATTCTGCACAAAAGGTAGTTGTCTAGAAATTAGGTACAGAGTTGTCATCTTCCTTCTATGATAACTTGTGATTATAAAAATAATTGAAGGTAAATAAACTGTAAATGACACATCACCTCAAGCTATGCCACATGGGTACTTAAATAAGTTCTTTTTAGTAAATGCCACCAAATGGCTATATTTCTTACAGCTTATGGCTAAATTCTGACAGAGGGGAGGTGCCTTCACCATAAGAGTATTTTCTCTCTAAAGTTTTCATGGTTGTGTGTGTGTGTGCGAACGCTATTTTTTTTTGGTTTGGTTTTTTTTTTTTTTTTTTTTTTTGGCAGGGTATAGTTCTTTTTTTTTTTTTTTTAATTATACTTTAAGTTCTAGGGTACATGTGCATAACGTGCAGGTTTGTTACACATGTATACATGTGCCATGTTGGTGTGCTGCACCCATCAACTCGTCAGCACCCATCAATTCATCATTTATATTAGGTGTAACTCCCCAGTGCAATCCCTCGCCCCTCCCCCCTCCCCATGATAGGCCCCATTGTGTGATGTTCCCCTTCCCGAGTCCAAGTGAGCTCATTGTTCAGTTCCCACCTATGAGTGAGAACATGCGGTGTTTGGTTTTCTCTTCTTGTGATAGTTTGCTAAGAATGATGGTTTCCAGCTGCATCCATGTCCCTACAAAGGACGCAAACTCATCCTTTTTTATGGCTGCATAGTATTCCATGGTGTATATGTGCCACATTTTCTTAATCCAGTCTGTCACTGATGGACATTTGGGTTGATTCCAAGTCTTTGCTATTGTGAATAGTGCCGCAATAAACATACGTGTGCATGTGTCTTTGTAGTAGCATAATTTATAATCCTTTGGGTATATACCCAGTAGTGGGATGGCTGGGTCATATGGTACATCTAGTTCTAGATCCTTGAGGATTTTAAAAGAAGCTGAAGATAGCCAAAATTAGCCCAGAGAGTTAGACTTGCTGCCAAACTAAAGAAATAGCTTGGTTTCAGTATTCTTCTGGCTTTACAGTATTAATGTTTGGGGACCTAAGTGCTTGATTTGAGCTGTCTGAAATTACCCAGATGGCCCACTTTGGGTCCTCAAGAGCTAATTAAAGGAAGTCATTTCAGCTGCTGAATAATCATGGCAGTACCTTCCTCCAGTGTTGGTTTCAGCCCACACCTTACAGATGATCGTTGGCTTTCTGAAGCTCTCTCTAAACTCATTGTCTGGACCCTGCATGTAGCTAAATTAATTTGCCAAGGATGGGAATGAAATATAAGTATTATTGGCAGCAGTGGTAATCCCCCAAAACAGAATGACAGATACTGTGATGGTAATAATGTTACTGCCTGGTTAATGCCTCCAAAGATAAGATACACTTGAAAAATAATATGAAAACTGAATTTTCCTTGACTTGAAAATCTGAGAATCATATAAAATGTTTGTTAATTTCTTAAGCTAGTAAATATCATTAAGAGAAATGGACATATAAAAGATAAGTATGTGTACATATTTGTACACAATTAGGTTTTTGAAAAAAGACAGGGATATCAGATGCTTCTGCCACCAGGGTTCTGGCCAGCCACAACATTTCCTACTCTCTTTTTTGAAGAGTTGTAACACTTCATCAGTTTTCAAGCAGCAGTAGAGGGTAGGCATGAAACCACAATTTTAGGAGCTGCATTCTCTGGGTCTACATTTCATCTTGGCTACCCCTTAGTTATATAACTTTGGCAACTTAACATTATATGCCTCAGATTTATCATATATACCCTATTACATGGGAGTGTATTTACCTTGTTAGGTTGTTGTGACTGTTAAATAAGTTAATACGTGTAAAGAATTTGTGGAATTTCAGGGCACACAGTGTTACCTTACCGTTGATGTTATTTGCTGTTATTAAATCTTAATTTTATGTAAACATTTTTAAATCGCTGTCTTGTTAACAAATGTGCAGTATACAAATAAACAAAAATCAAAATCAGTGGTGGAGTTTTAATGAAATAATTTAGAGCTCCAGCTCTAGAACTGTATACTCTTGATTCAAATTACTGTGACCTTGAAGAAGTTAGGTAACCTAACTAAGCCTCAGTTTCCTTGTTTCCAAAATAGGAGCAGTACTAATATCTAATCCTTGGAGGAGTTGTGAAAATTAAATGGGATAACACATATAAAGCCCAGAGAACAGTGCTTGGCACTTAATGGGTTTACAGTATGTGTTAGCTATTGTTTTATTAATTCCGTCATGATGAAGTGAACACTGTGATGCAGTACTTACATATTAGAAACATTATACTTAGAATCTGCCTATATAGGGTTTTTAGTTTTGCTAATGAGGAGTGTTATTCTCTGCTGTGTAAAGAACACATGCTTTGGTATTTATAATTTTTCTCTAATAGGTAAATGATTAAGAAAATAATAACCTGTTTTTTTACTTACCCTATTTTGAGATAACAGAAAAAACCTGTAGATGGCTTTTTATATCTACAGGATTTTAGCTGTGGATAAATCAGTTAGGTAAATACATTGTTAATGTTGGAACGTGCTTACCTCTTGTCCAGCCACAGTGTAGCCACTGGTTTAAGTCGAACACCACTAGAAAGAAAAGCAAATAATCAAAAACATCAAAATGGAAATGAAACATGAAGCAAGGAAGTCATTGCTGCTTCTGTAAAATAAGTGTCTGAGACCTGTATTTTCCCATCAGTTCGGAGTATTGTAGATTATGAAAACATTAGGATTTTCACTAAAATTGTTTCTGTGCCAAGATAGCAGATCGAATATTGTGAAAGAAATGACCAAAATTGCATATGACATTTATTTTATATGGTAACATTCTTTCTTTCATTAACAGGAAATTTCAGGGCAATTATTTGCTTATTGGGAGTGAGGAGGATGAATGAAAATTTAAAAAGAGTTCATCAAGGCTTCCTTATAATGAAGTAAACTGTTAAGAGCATGTTCCATAGAATTAGAAACTTGGAACTTCATAGTAACAGTGTATTCATCACCTTGTTTAGGGAGCAGATTATCAGTATGATCACAGGAAAACACCTGTTTTGACACTGAAAAAGGTGCAAACATACAGGCAAACTCTCTGTAGGTGTAGAGTAAATAAGAATGCTTTGGCTAGCATCCTGCAAGGAGGTGGGTCTAAATGGTCTGCTCCAGCTTCTGCTGCTGCTGCTGCTGCTAATATTGCTGGGAAGGAAAAGTGGCTGACCTGGCATATCCATTACTCTTGGTGCTGCAGCAGTCACTCAGGAAATGTTGTTTAAGGGGAACCTTCTGGATCCTTTTCATGGCACCATGGCAAGAAGAAGCTGTATCTTATCTATGGAAGATAAAGCATGGAGTTGGCTAATGGATGCTGGTGAGTGAATAAGGCAATTGGGGAGGCAGTTTACTAAGATACCATTTGGGTAGGCCTGCTTGCTCGAGGCCTGAGATGACATCCATGGGAAATGGCCTCTGGTATTCTGTACATTAGAAACTGTTTTAGAGCGGAACTGTGGTTTTCACATTAGCGATCTGATCTGTGATCCTGTATATGTTCCATAAAGTTCTCATTTATTCTGTGCTTCACTACTTGAAATACTAATCCTGAAGTTTGTTCAATACTTAGTAGATGGAGCATAGTTTCCCATGTAACTTCTTAGTCACTGATCTCTACTCTTGATTTTTACTTGCCCCAAAGTGATTTTTTAAAAATAACTTTGTGGTATATGAAAGCAGTTATTCCTCCTTTCAGTTCTAAATGAGCACCTTTTTTTTCACAATAGTAGATTATAGAATTTTAAATTATCTTTCCTTTTATGATTTACATCAGACACAAACATGTCAATAGTTTACTTTTGTCTTTCATGAAGAAATTGGAAGAAATAAGAATTTTAAGTTAATCAGAGATGTAGGTCAAGTTTTCTTAGAATTATTATTCTGTGGTTAATAGGTATCCCATTAAAAACTGTAAAAGCTATATTTGGGAACTTACAGTGGCATAGTAAAGGTTCTGACAAGTAATGGGGGAACAGACTTATTTAACTTCAACTTTTAACAGATTTATTTGACCAATTCCCTCTCCCCAACTCTTCTTTTTTCATGAAGAGAGCCTTTCCACATGTGGCACTACCAGCCAGTAAGTAAGTATCAAACACCTATGTTGTTGCTTATGTTGCTAAGCAAACTGGCTGCTGGAAATAAAATTGTGAGCACATTCGTCAAAAATTTCTCCCCTTTTGATGCTTAACAACAGTTATGAAAATATTTGTTTAGATGATCTGATCTTATGTAAGATGCTTTAATAACAACATAGTTTTTATTAAAAATATAATCTAAAGAGCTTCATAAATGAATAATCCTGCTACAATTTCTGATGGACAATGTTTTTTTGTCTTCTCTTCCACTTTTTGGGGGATTTGTTTCATTTTTGTTGTTTAGATTGTTAAACACTGGTTTTCATGAATGGGATTAAGAACATAGGTGCAGCATACAAACTGCAATTGATTTTTAATTTTTTATTTAAAGTCCAATTATTACCTTTAAAAAACAGTCAGCCTCCATTTGGATTCTGCCATAGAGGCTTACACTATCTTTCTGTATTCACACCTATCATATTGACATGATTATATTTTTAAAAAATTAAGTTTAGTTTAAGCCAAAATCTAAACTTAGGCACTGTCTATAAGATGAAAAAGTATTTTTAAAGGAAAATTTAGATTCCTCATTCTCTTATAAAATCCCAGCTCCCTCAAATTTAAAATACTAACTGCTTAGGCAGTACTTAACATGTCATAAGGTGGGAGTTACTTCATTTTATAACAATGTCTAACTCTTAGTGACTTATCAGACATAAGTGAACCTTGCACAAGCAAGAGTAGTTTTATTTCCTGTGTCACTTAGAATATATATTTTGCAGGTGAGGGGAGAAATCAATTTTTCCCAACACAGGATAGTTTGAACCATTTGTCTCATAGTTAAATAGACTACTATTACTATTTTAGTTACCTTAGAACTAAATACCTTGGAATAGAAGAAATTAGATACCTGAAGTCAAGAATAACACACACATAACTGCTTTTAGGCAATAGCTTTTCTTATTAACTAATTACAAGTATAAAGTCCATGGTTAATTTGCTTCAAGTCTAGAAAAAATTAGAGTTCCTAAATGATCTTGACCATTTTCATTTTCATTTCATACATATTAGGAATTATTAAAGTCCTGTCAGAGTTTATACTGAACCTCTGACTTGGTTTTATCCAGCTTATCAAAGCAAAATTGTCTTAGTAGCACTCTTTTGTAGCTGTTTTTTGGGCTCCTAAAGAGTTCTTCAAGGCTTGCGAGTAGTTGAAGAGCTGTGAATGGTGGTTAACAAGCTATTAGCATCTCCTTGAAAAGCATAACATTATGAAGCAGAGATTCAGGAGAATCTTAGACAGTGAGTAGTCTGTCTGACAATGCATCAAAACTAAATTAGTCAGCCAAGCATGGTGGCTCACGCCTGTCATGCCACCACTTTGGGAGGCCAAGGCGGGTGGGTCACTTGAGGTCAGGAGTTCGAGACCAGCCTGGCCAGCATGGTGAAATCCTGTCTGTACTAAAAATACAAAAATTAGATAGGTGTGGTGGTGCATGCCTGTAGTCCCAGCTACTCGGGAGGCTGAGCCAGGAGAATTGCTCAAACACGGGAGGTGGAGGTTGCAGTGCGCCGAGATTGCGCCACTGCACTCCAGCCTGGGCGACAGAGTGAGATTCCATCCAAAAAAAATAAAAAAAGAAAAGAAACACCAACTAAATTATTTATATTTTCTGTCCTTCCTCTTTATCCTTTTTCTTTTTCCATCTTTTGCTCTTCTCATCTCTGTACTGCTTATCTACTTGCTTCTTTGTATTCTCTTATCTCATTGAATTTCTTCAGTCTGCCTCATCTGATCATAATAGAAAGTGATGAGTTTGATAAAATGTGTGTTGTACTTACTAAAAACAAGTTTAATTATTTATCAATTTAAATAATCAGTTGTTTAACCTTCTCTCTGTCTTTCCATTTTCTCCTCTAATTCCCAATAATGTTGCCTTTTAATTTCTGCTGCCTTGTGGATCAGCACCCTGATTTTTTTTTTTGTATTTGTAAATTAAATATTGTGATGACAAGATATAAGAATTTTATGTCACTTATTAGATTTTTAACCATAAATGCCACAGGCATGCTATAATATGTATTCCTTACTTTTCTTTTTAGAACTAAATCTCCATACCCACCTCATCCGTGTTTTGGCTTATGTATGGGATGCTAGAATGGCCTATCTCCATGTATTTTGTTGCATTTCTCCATTGCTTCTTGTGTTCTGGCGGGAATCTTGGTGATTCTTTTCAAGCACTACCTGAGCTCTGTGCCAGTTGTTCCTCTTCTCCCAGGGTCTTGTGCTGCGTGGTCATGTCTCCACTTCGTCAGCCCTGTCCATTGACAGAACCTTGGGTTCTGTGATGGCTGCCTCTAAACCCTTGTGAGAGCGGGGAACATTCCTCCCCCTGCTGCTACAGTTGAGCACCATGCTGGGTACCATGTTGCCCTCTCCACTTGCTTTCAGTTGCTAAGGCTTCCCAAGCTTTGGCTGTGGCTCAGTGATCCTGCTGTCAAAACCCTGAAACTTTCCTAGCCTGGACACTCAGTGGTAGCAGCAGGTGTTGGGATTTCTCCAAGCCCCTAAGACTCTGGGAGGAAGAGAATGGCCGTTTGACATAGACCTCAGGAGTTTTCAAAGCACCAAGAAACCTCTCCAGAAGATATTTAAAGGTAAGATTCTGATTTCTCTAGGAAGCTGTTCTGGAAGCTAAAAACAAAACAAAACCCTGTAGCTATGGATTTAATGTAAGCTAGTAGTTAAAGAATGTCCTTAGGGAACTCTGTTTGATAGAACCAAAATATGAGTCTTAGATTAGGGAATTACTCATTGAAAACTCTTATAGGAGTTTTGTGTGAGATTCACATTAGTTTTATTTATATTAAATCCGGCATGGAACAGATTTTTAAATATTCCATTTTTTTTTTTAATTCGGACGCTGTGAAGCACTTTTTCTCTTTCACAATCTTCATTGTATATCTAGTAAGAGAAATCTTGTTGAGAATTGAAATGGTTAAAGATAAAATAGAAATTATTGTTTCAAATACCGATGTTTTATTTAGCTCTGTGTTAATATTTAAAACCAAAAACATTAAATGAATATATCTTCAAGTTCTTCAAGCTGAAATTCCTAAATCCATAATTAATTCAAAAGGAATTAGAAGAGCAGTTCAGATTTTAGTTGGTAGTGCTAGGGATGCATTATTGTCCTTTGTCAAAAGTTACTGCTTAATATTCTAAATACAGTGATTTCTGGTAAGGCTTTATTTTTAGATTTTAAAGGGAAAAAAGTTAAAATTAAGAAAACTTTTTTGGGAAAAAAAATTCTCTACATATGGATATAAATAACCTGGATGAAGGATACTTGTGGAAAGGTGGTGGGGTGTATGTGTAGGATGGGTAGGGGAGAGAGATCAGCAGCATCTTAAGTGAACAACACAAAACACCTCTTCAGTGTTATGAGTTCTGTGGCAGCTGTTATTTAGTGCCCCCTTCCTTCCCCCCCCCCGCCTCTATTTTCAGGCAGTAATCTGTGAAGTGATATTAAGACACCTCTTCTAATATGAGATCATTGTTGGCCTTACTGTCAGTTCAGGTCTTCTTTTTTTCACCCCTTTGTTTTCTTTTCAATATTAACTTAATTTCTTAAGTCATTTCCCCTTGTTGAAATTAAGGCTATTAGCTTACTACCACATTGAAACTCTTTAATTTCAATGACCAAAAATGCAACTTAATTTTTAAAAATAAAGGAAAATGTTTACTAATAGCTGAACAAAATGAAAAATATCAATCTTTGATAGTGTTTATTGAAGATGCTTTTTATTTATAGTAAACTTTATTTTTATTAATATTTCATTTAACCTAGTTTCAGAGTATCTCTGTGCTGTAAGATGAGCAAAAGAACAGATACCCTAAATCTCAAAGAGCTTTTTCTTTCGTGTTTTTCTTCTGAGTAGGGCATGAGGTTTCAGATTCCCCAGTGTTGACATTTATTATTTTATACCTTGAGATTTTACCTACAGATATGGAAAGAGGAGATACGGCTGAGCATGGTTGCTCATCCCTGTAGTCTCAGCAGTTTGGAATGTCTAGATGGGAGGATTGCTTGAGGTCAGGAGTTTAAGATCAGCTTGGGCAATATAGCAAGACACTATCTCTTCAAAAATAAAGAAACAAACAACAACAACAACAACAACAAACTGGGCATGGTGGCAGGTACCTGTAGTCCTAGTTGCTCAGAAGACTGAGGCAGAAGTATTGCTTGAGCCTAGGAGGTCCAGGCTGCAGGCACCACTACACCCCAGCCTGGGCAATAGAGTAAGACCTTGTCTCAAAAATAAAAAGAGGAGATAATATCAACATGCAAAAACTGAACAATGGGAATCTCTTGTGGTGTATACTTGCTACCTCTATAAGATTGTAATGATGATGACTGAGTTTTTTCCTGCCAAGTTCAGTTCCGTTTTTTTTTTTTTTAAATATAAGTAAAATATCAGACTATGTGAAATTTTAGACTTATTTCTCAGAATGTATTAAAAATAGTGGCAGTCAGGAGCTTTTTAATTCTTTATGAGTCCAAGCTGAGACATAGTTACAACTGACAGGATCTGTTCACCATACATACTTCCGCGTTTGGAAACTATCAGCAGTCACCTGCAACTAAACCCACAAGCATAAATGTTTCAGAGTGATAGAATCTTATTCACACAATGCCTAGCAAGATCCCAGATGTAAATGGGAAAACTCAAATGTTCCTTTGGATTTTGTGACAGCTGAGAAGCATCCAGGCCTGCTAACTCACAGAAGAAGAATCCAGCAGAAGGGGACTGGACAGAACCTATAGCCATCGATCACACCTAAAGCAGCTAGTGCTGCATAGACAAAGCCAAGCCAGTAAAAGGCACCTGTGGGCGGGGGTCCTTCTGAATTGTTCTCTTCTAATTCTCTCCAGACCGGAGACTGCAGCAGGCCTGCACCTATACCACTTTCTTGAAGGTCTGGGTGAATTGATGAGGGGACACAAACTGTAGGATGCTTGTTTTTTAAAATGAAAAGATGTTTAACAAAGCATTTTATTCACACATGAAAACATTCAAGTTTATTCCCTCTACAATTCAAAGTATAACTAAATGAAATGTTTTGAAGTACATTAAAATTGGTAATTCTTTCATATGTAAAAACAGAAAAGTAAAATTTTCA
>NC_045435.1:131718730-131793522 GCF_002776525.5 Piliocolobus tephrosceles
AAATTGGTAATTCTTTCATATGTAAAAACAGAAAAGTAAAATTTTCATGCTTTTATTAACATTTATAGTGAGTTTATAATTTTTAAAATGTGTGGCACAGTCTCAAGCTAGTAGCATTATTTGCAAGTTTGTCTATAGAGTGCATTTTTTCTTTTCTATTTCTAGAACTCTTAAATTCCCTTGGGACAAGAAATGAAATGAATGTAAGAATGTAAATTAAGAATTCTCTTTCTTGGAAGTTCAATTTTAAAAAAATAGTTTAAGTACTTTTTGAGTGGGAATTTAGAACACTTATTTCACAAAGAGTATGAAGTACTTAATCACTGAAAGTCTTAGAAGTGAGTGTTAATTCTCAAAATAAGGTCTCAGTCCCAATCATATTTTCTGTGGGAATTTCTGCCATCACTCTGTTCATAAGACTAGTACTGCTCAATTCCCATTTTTCGTCTCTCCTTTCTATTCTGTTCTGTTCTTGGAGAGCATGGGAGCTGTCCATACCAGTAGGCAATGAGGAGAATATTGTAATTGAAATTGAGTATGTCAAATATAAGCCTTTTATGATATAATTATTTCTTTTGTTGTAATAAATTTCTCAGCTTCATTAGGCATATCCATGTAGAAAATAAATTTGAAAATAAGGTATGTACCGAGCACCTTAAAGAGATGACAAATATAGGGATGAGCTCAGATAGTGACGTTTTTGATACTTTAAGGGAGTTTTTCACTTCAAACACAAAATATTCCTGTTTATTATTTTTAGGTGGAAAGAAAAGATCACTGAATCAGAAGTATTCAAAATTAAAATGATCTCTTTAGTTAATTTTAGTAATGTATGGATTACCTATTACCTTCAGTGCCATTACAATGATTATTTTATTTGTTCTTCACAAAAACACCTTGAGGTAGTTAGCATTATTTCACCTTTACAAATGAGGAAACTGATACCAAGAGAAACTGGATAACCAACCCAAGGCCTCACAGCTGGACACAGGATTCAAACTCAGGAAGTGTGGCTCCAGAGTCCATCCATCCTTAGACGTCCTTGTTAGTTGTAAATCTGGCAGTGAGTGCCAGTTCCCAAATCAGTCCTAACCCTTTTCATAGCTGGTACCAGCAAGGGGATTCTGTCTGCACCTCCTCCCAACTCAATTTTGGGTTGCCATTCACTTGCTGGCTAATTGACCTATCCTCTCTCAGCGATAATCCCACCCTGTCTAAAATATGAATAATATTATCTCCTTCTCAGGGTTTTTATGAAGATTTAATTTTATGAGACAGAGTATGCCAAGCACTTAGCACAATGGCTAGCATATAGAAAATAGCCAATAAATTGTTGATGTTATTATGTAATGTTCCCAGGGTCACACAACTAGAAAAAGATTGAGTCAGAATTCAGGCCCAACTCTGTCTTACTGGAAAACTAAACAAAACTGAAACACACACACACACACACACACACACACACACTCCACAAATAGGACCTATAAAGCAAAACTCATGCTCTTTCTGGTTTGTAACACTACCTCTCAACTCTAACCGTACCTTTTATGATGAGTAAATAAGGATGTCATGTATGCTGAAGGGATAAGTAGCATAGTTTAGTGGTTTAGGGCAAACTTTCAAATTGAGGCTTCCAGTGTGTGACAGTAGGCAAGTTAACCCCTCTAAGATTCGTTAACTACACATATTAAACTAGAAACGGTATCAGTTGTATTGTATTATCATGGATAATAAATGTTAATACAATTAAAGAGCTCCAATAACTGTTAGCTTTTAGCAATTGATAGAGATATTAATGTTTCTTTAAAAATACATTCACAAAATTGGGATGCATAGTTAATGAAATCATAAACATGTAAATAAAGTCTTAGAAATGGATAGAATCTTAGTAGATGATCTTCCATTTTTGAACAGTCTATATGCTTTCCCTGTCAAATCCATTTAACCTCTGTGAAAGGTCAGTGGAGGAAGGGGAAGAAGGCATTAGATATCAGGACTCACCCAAATATGGAGTGGTTGTACCTTCAGAGATGTGGGCAAATTTTGTCAGTCTTGGCTTGATGTCAGTGACTAGCATTGGAACACCAGATGGTGAAAATAATCCCTGTTAAGCAGATGATGGGATTATCAATCTTGTGTTCTTTCTCTTTTGAAGCAGAACCCAAACCAACAGTTGGGACTCCAGTCCTGAGAAGAGAGAGAGTTAGCTGGACTGAGTTGAATGCCAGGGTTTAACCTTGAATGCTAGTCACAGCAGGGACTTATTGAATTCTTGGAGCTCAAGTGTCTGGCCTCCTTTACTAGATTCTGAACTTCTTGAGGATGAGGATGTGTATCATAATATTTATTTGCAACTCTAGAACAGTGTCTGGGAAATAGTGGGCACCCAATGCATGTTTGACAATTAAGAGCATAAGATCCAGAAATGGTACAGAAGATCTTGTTTAAGGATTCCATGCCATCAAAGGGATTAGAAAATGAGGCTGCAGTACGGAAAGCATAGGATGTCCTGGGGTTGGGGGGAGGGGCGTGCCAATGTAGCTGAGGATGCATAACTTTTGTAATGACGGGTTTAGGAACTCGGTAAACTGAAACTGTCAGTGTAGCCTATTCAATAAATGTAGGAATAAAGTATTCCTAATTGCTTAAAAAATGTTGTAAGCAGGTGACATATTTAAAGATTGAAAGCCATTGGAATCCATTTATATTAACTTTTTCATACAGTGAAAAATAATATTTCTGGTACTAGAAACTCAATTTGGTACCAGAGACTTGAGGAAAAATGTATCTATAAATGTGTCATTGATATATTCCCTTATAAATAAATTATTAAAATAGGGTTTTATGTTTATATTATAAAATTATAATTTGTATGAATGTTAAGAACTTACATGGATGATGTGGGAAGTAACAGTGGAAGTGTAAAACATGACATGTTTTGGAGGGTGATTGGTATAACTTTGAGGTTTGTTTTTTAACTATAATGTTACTACTTGTTTGATATATTTTTCCCAGAAATATGGTGAAAACATCTTTCAGTCAGAATCTAAATTAAAAAACATAAAACATAGTAAGAAGAACAAAGAGGAGTAACTATGCTTGGTCTATTAAGACAACAAAAGAAACCACAAAGCACAAACTCATACTTTTTTCGGACTATAACACTACCTCTCAGCCCTAACAGTGCCTTCTCTGATAAATAAATTAGGATGCCATGCATACTAATGGGAGATGTAGCACAGTTGAGTGGTTGCCACAAAGGTGATTTTAGGTAGTCCTAACAGGTATTGCAGTGATTTCGTGTGGTATGTTAAAAGCCAGACACATTAGTACCTTGTATTAAAACCCTGGATATTGTGCGCTGGCACCTGAAGGAAAGTTGTTTAGAAAATTTAAACTGAGAGTAAAACTCAAACCAAGTGTTTCCGTGAACATTTGTGTCTTCTTAATTTGAAAAAGGCCATGTATTACACCAGTGCTTCTGTCAGTGTGGAATTTTCTCGTTTCTCAAGAACAGTCTCTTAAATCAAGCACTAAGTTATTATTACACATTTAAACATTTTTGCTTTAAAAAACATACATTGTTGTGAGAGTAAAATATTAAATGTAGAGAGAAATTATGGCTTACACGTGTACCTTATTTTGTAGAATATAGAGTCCATTTGTGTATTTTTATTTTCAGATGTGCCTGTAGAGTGACTGCTTTTGCTGTTCTTCTCTTCCCGCTCTCCGTATACACAAGTGTACACACAGATGGAAAGGCACACAAAGGCATGCAGACACCCATGCTTTTGCTTTTACTGTAAAAGAGTCATACCAGAGTATAAATTACATGACATTAATTCTCTGTAATTCTCTTTTAATTCTTCGCTTTCGAGGCTTTGTATGCCTGAATTGTATCTAGGTATAGCATACCATTTGGGCATGAAAACATTGTTTTACTTCACTTACCCTGGGAGTACTTTCTTTTTTTCCCTAATTTCCTAATGCCTGTTTTTAATTTATTTTGGCAATTCACTATGAGAGTTTTAATTAGGTAGTACGTTTGGGATACTATTGAAGCAGTATGTATTAACTACCAAAAGTTAAACTCATCGTAAAACCCTTTACACATGAAATAACTTAGATACCTTGAGTACCAGCTTTTCTTTTCCCTGCCCTTATCCTGGATGTGTCCTTGGCAGTTGAATCTACTTTATTTTACCCCTTTAAAAGCAAAAGATGGAATGGCTCAAATAAAATCAGTGGGCTCTCTCCCTGAGGAGACTTTTCTCATCAGAAATAAAAGTGTCAACACCAAGAGGGAAAATGTTATAAATAAAGTGAGTGGTGTTTGGTAATCATCACCTTTCTTGATTTCCTATGTGGAAATAGGACTTTGATATATGCATTTTTTAAAGCATCTTGCAATTTAAAAAATTACACATGGAACAAACCAAATATTTTTAAAATACTGTTTTTATTTAGAGAGATAGTTGTGTAAACTGCTCTGTGTGTGTATGTGTAAAACATTGATAATACATTAGACATGATTTGCAGAAACTACTAATTTTCACATCATTTCCAAGTAGAACTGCAAAGGTACAGTACTGGGTTAGCTTTATGGTTAAAAGCATTGGCCCTAGAGCCAGATAACACGGGCTCAAACCCTAGTTCTGCCATTTACTCGTTGTGTTACCTTGGGTAAGTTACTTGACCTTTCTAAGCTTCAGATTTCTAATATTTATTTAATGAGTTTTAATAATAGAATAATAGGATTGCTTTGAGGATCAAATAAGTTAATAAACCACTTAGAACAGTGTTCAATAGGCTGGATTTTTGTTTGTTGCTATTCTTCTTGTGTTATGTTTTGTATCCAGCAGAAGTGGTTATTTAGCTTCCTATTTTATGAAGTAGGACTGATGGGAATTGACAGTCTTAGGAAAATGTACAACTATAAGTCAGTGGAAGTTTTTCCTAGTCAAGATGTCAAATGCCAGAGGTCAGATTCATGTGGCAGGATGGGGTCCAAACTGTAGAAAAGCTTGAAGATGAATGAGGCGAGACAGCTAAGCTTAAGACAAAAAAACAAGTGAAGTTATGTCCTTGGGCAGTGTTTGTGGTAGTATAGTGCCGCTTTGGAAAACTTAGAAAATGATCCTCAACTGTGTCCACTCAAAGTAGATTCTGCATCTCAATGTCAGAGTCAAAAATTTCTATTAACATCTGTTTAAATCATCATTTATTTATATTCCCAAATATTCATACCTTTCACATAAATGAGGTACATTATTTTTAAAAACAAAATTTTCTTTCTTCTTGATTTTTTCTATATTGTCCCATTATTCTGAGAGGAGTTTATTTTATGGGAATTAAGTTATTATCTTACAGAATAAATCTGATTTCTGACTAGATAGGAGATAACTGCATGTTTTTCCTAGAATAATTTAATTCCAATTTTACTTATTTGTATCTTATATGACTATTTTCAGGTTAGAAAAATGTGGTCCTGCAGTTTTGTTTTGAAGTTTGCCTGGGCCATATGAAGCCACCATTATCATTTGCATCAAACATGAAGGCTATCTGTTGCCCACGAGAAAAATACAGCATTCTCAATGTAAAACACTGAAATAGTGAGGGTTTCATAAGCTGTTTCAGTGATTTCTGACCTTGGGTTGGAAAGCTCTCATATCTCAGTTACCTCAGTGGGTACAGTGACGTTGTCCCAGTCTCCATTACCAAATTGTTTCAAATCACTTTAATTAAAAAAAAAAAAAAAAAAAAAAAAAAAAAAAAAAAAGGCAGGCATGCTGACTCACGCTTGTAATCTCAGCACTTTGGGAGGCTGCAGTGGGAGAATCACTTGAGTCCAGAAGGTGGAGACAAGCCTGGGCAACACAGTAAGACCCTGTCTCTACAAAAATTTTTTAAAAACAAAAGTAAATAAATTGTCTAAATTGTATTTTCAAAGTTTAGGATTGAGAGATTGAACTCATGCTTTTTAGTGTAATTATAATTTTGGAGCTATGCTGACATATTTGTAAACAAACAGTAAAAACTCATAACAAAAAACAGCCAACTATACTGTATTAAGATTGCTACATGAGAAGAGTTCCCTTTAAAAAGGAAATTTCAACTCAGAGGAAAGTTTGATTTATGTTGATTATAGAACCAAAATTATTTTAAAATATTTTCCATGAGTTGGAAAGTACATGAAAAAATGGATTATTTTCAAAGCATTAATTGACACTTTATTTAAAAAAAAAATTTTATAGAACCTCAAATTGAGTTAAAATTACACTTTTATTCACTTAGGTTATAGTTTTCATATCAAATGTATTTTAAATTTAGGTTTTATGTTTTTTAAGTCTTCAGATAGGCCATTTTCTGCCTGTTGTTCAAATATGTCAACCCTTATAGAGTCAGGTCGGTTTACAAGGAAGGCTTTCAATGTGTTTGGCATTTTTAATGGAAGTCAGGAGCTTTACAACAAAGAAGACCAAAAATCATGTAAGAAGACAATGGACAAAGCACTGGACTTGGAGTCAGTTATTTGGCTTCCTATGACAGGTCCCCATTTGATCACACTGTTACTTTGTGTGTCACATGTTTTCTCGGAAGCATACCCACCGCCATCTTGACTCATTGGTGGAACAAATCTAGTAAAGATAATGCACAGCACAGTACTTTTTGTAAACTGATATTCATCTCTGTGAAATAATTCATTTATCTGAAAAATAATATAAATGAGTGTTTAAAAATATACTGTGCCGGGCACGGTGGCTCACGCCTGTAATCCCAGCGCTTTGTGAGGCCAAGGCAGGCGGATCACAAGGTCAGGAGATTGAGACCATCTTGGCTAACACGATGAGACCCCGTCTCTACTAAAAATACGAAAAATTAGCCGGGTGTGGTGGTGGGCACCTGTAGTCCCAGCTACTTGGGAGGCTGAGGCAGGAGAATGGCATGGACCCGGGAGGCGGAGCTTGCAGTGAGCCGAGATCGCGCCACTGTACTCCAGCCTGGATGACAGAAAGAGACACCCTCTCAAAAAAAAAAAAAAAAAAAAAAAAAACAAGAAAAAACCTATATATATATGTGTGTGTGTGTGTGTACGTATATGTATATGTACTGTGAAAGTCAGTATTTTTATGAATTCTCCTCATGATTCTCACAACTGTATGTTGCTCTCATGAACGTTAAAATTGAAAGTGTAATTATTGTTTTTATGAGGATAATTGGTAGTATAAATTTTAATCTATTTAGAATAACAACGAGGTGGGTGAAAAGAATACAGACTTTTTCTCCAAGGTGAGTCACAGATTTTAAAAATTAAGGTGATAACTACTATTTAGTCTACAGTTTTGAGAATGATTTCTGTTGCTTGAAAGAGTTAGATACTTTCCAAAAGAGAAAAGGAATGCAATGGAAGGAAAGATAGGCAACAAAAAACAAAGAAGCATCTGTCCCTTATGGATAAAAATATATTTTTAACAGATACTAGGAAATATAGAAGTTGCTCTATCAACGAAAAAGTTTTATTTGCTCAAACAGGTAGATAAACCAATGTGAATTTACTGAATAAATGAGTATGTACAAGTGGAAATCAATGAGTGAGTGAATAAGTGAACAAGTAAATGGATAAACTCAGTAGGTAACACGTTACTCTTCCTGTTTATTATTTTTAGGAAACAATACTTATTTTAAAGTACTACAAAGAGTTCACTGAAAGAACCCTGGTGAAATTCCTCATTTTCTCTTGTGGTAATAGGCATTTGTTAGAGTACAATCATAATCTTTTGGTTGTGATTTATTATTGTGTAGGTTGAATACCCTGCATTTATAGAGCTTTTGGGAATCAGGAGATGAGAAAACACAAATCATAAGCAAAAGGGCAATTAGTACTTTCCTAAAAATAAACATTGGCCCATGTAATCACATCCTAAATACAATAAACAGAAGTGGATTAAGAAAATTATAGCGGTTTAGAAGAATTTAGTGTGTTTTCTAGCCCCATTTTCATTTGATTTTGATGGTAATGATTATTAAAGGAAGACAGAGCACTTTGTACTTTTAACATTTAGCTGGCAGCAGCAAGTACAGCAATATCCAAAGTATATTGAGTGTCGGTGGTGTAGAAAAAGGCACTGGACTTGACATGATCATAGAAGGTTTTTAAGTACTTGAGAAAAAGGTTGGGGAAGCAGGTGAAATATGAGATTAGGGCTTGTTGGAAGTCTTAGGACATTACAGAAAGCATAATAAGTCTTACTATCTCCTGGGAACAGAATGCATAGTTACAAAAGTAAACTGAGGTGGAATTTGAAGACAAGGGAAGAACTTTGGCTGACAGGGAAGCAAGATCAGGTTAGCATAAGTTCTGGCTATCAAGACCTCTCCTGGGGCCCATTCCCTAAGAATGTATCCCTTGTGCTAAATAGAGTATGTATGTACAGGTACACTGCACATGTTTGAAATACTTGAATAACAGTTCTTCGGGGATTACTATGTAATTACTTGTAGTTATTGCCTTTATTTATCTTAGTGCTGATTTATGGGGCTAGATTTTGACTTATGTTACCGACAATGTCTTGTTTCATAGTTTGAGAAAGTACATAAACAATATTGAAAAAAATTGTAAACATCAGTGGCATTATTTAGTGAATAGAACAACTGGAAACTATTTTTTATCTTTAAATGAACAGCTGAATGTAACATTATATCCATGGCATGTTACAAAATGAAAACTAGATAAAAATAGATGGAAACTGACTTTGAACAGATTTGAACAGATTATTGAAATGCTGGTGTGTATTTTTCTGAGTTGCACTATAAAAATTGTTTAATCTTGCTACTAGAGGAAATAACTCAACTGGAAGTACTGGGTATCATTTCTAAGTAATCTATTAGTCATCCTAATAACAAGAAAGTATTTAGTTCCTTTTTTTTTCATAGCAGTCCATCTTAATAAAATTGCATAGCCCACTCAAACATATTTCAGGAAAATTGAGGTGTTGCTTTCAAAAAAGTATTAAAAAGTGGGCACAGTAGATGTGCGTGTGTGTGTGTATTTTAGTGCTGCTGTTTTGTCATTTATTTCTCGTCATGCAGGTAGGAAGGTTAGCAGAAAATAATCTTGAGATTTATAGCTTGAATGATTAGGCCTGGAGCATTGCCCTTTGCTAAGATAAGAAATATAGGTGTTAAATTGATGTTTTCTCTTTCTTGTTAGGGAGAACATGTAATTGGTTTGGGAGGGTTGAATTTACGGAAAAATATCTGAAACCCACTTAGTCAGAACTGATAGTGCTGTGATAGGAAGAAAATACCCAGAGAGAATGTACAGTAAGAAGAAGGAATCTAAATACAAACCTTGGCTTATCTCTCTATAACCAGCAGTCAGAAAGGAGAAAAATCAAAAGAAAGTGTCAGAGAATGAGTAGGTTAATACATAACAGGTAAATGAGGATGGTGCTTTGCCAAGGCAAAAGAGAAAAACATTCAGGAAGTAACTAGTTGTTCTATAGAGAAGACGAGAAATGAGAAAAAGATCACTCTGGCAGTTAAAAGGACACTGGTAATCTTTGAAGCAGATGAGTAGAATTGGGAGAGGGTAGGTAGAATTCAGATTGTAAACCAGATTCCAAGAAGATGAGTCACTAGTAAATTGGGAGATAATGCATGAGGCCTCAACACAAGTAGACAACTCTATAAAGAAATTCAATAATAATAATAAGAAAAGTGGGAGTCGGCTGAAGAATTCAGCACAGAAGAGATTGTTGTAGAGCAGTGAGGGTTATTCCACTGCAGAGTAGTGGAAGCGTGTCTTTTTCACTAAGGGAAGGGGCAACAGTCAGTGGAGAGTGAAAGAATGAATGACAGGTTGCTAAAATAGGGAAATATCAGAGAAGTTGAGAAGGGATTTAAAAAAAGTGAGTTAGAGAGGTTGGCCTTGAATGGAAGATGAACCAAAAACTCCCTGAGACACAGAAATGAAGGTGCTTAGCCAGATTCCATTCCCTAATACTACCTTCATTTTGGTCATCCTTGTCATTTGGGTGGTTCCATCCTTGGGTCCACACTCCTTTCTTCACTCTTTTTAAAAATATTTTATTTTAACTTTGCCTCATAGACTCACCTCGATTGAATTTCGTGAGGGCAGAGGACATGTTTTATCCATGCATGTGTTCTAATGTATTTCAGTAACCCCCAAAGTCAGTGCTCTCAGGGGAAGAAGTTTCGTAGCCCTGCCTGTCGGTTATAGTTCAAGGCTGATGACTAATTAGCTACCTAGGTGAACCTCAAAAGCTGTTTCCAAAACAAATCCTCAGTTTCTAATGAATGAGGCAGATTATTATGTATCAGACTTTTTTTTTTTGTTTCCTGTTTTTGGTTAATAAAGTTACTGCATAACAAAACATAACTTAGAGTTCAGGTGTGAATATATCCAAAGCTAGATAAAAGTTGTAACCATAATTCATTGTAGTAAGTAGAAACATTTAACTGAAAAAAAATATGAAAAGACAAAAATTTGCAAGGCAAATACTTGTTAAATGCTATGGTTTATACCATTATTTATATCAAATAAATGAGATTTGATTATGTCATTATCTTTTGTTTGATCCATACTGTAGGCACAAACAAATCCCTTGATTAGAATAGTTGGATTGTATTTTCTGATTCTTCCATAGCAAAAATAACTAAGCAAAAGTTAACTAAATGTTGTCTATGCCTCTCATTTAGAAAACATGTTTTATGTTAGTGTTTGTTTTGTGATTGCTATTTCTTCTCTAAGTGGTAAGTTTTCAAGTATTATTAAAGGTGTAATTTCACAGTTGGAGTATATTTGTCAAATCCTGACTCATTTTACTTATAAATACATGGTATAACAATTTTTTAAACACCTTTTTATGTGTAAACACTTACAGGAGGGGTTTTAAGGTAGTGGCTTGAAGTCAGACTGCTAGTGTGTTGAATTCTGGCCCCAGGAATCACTAGCTTTGCAATCAGATACAAGTTACTATAAGCTGTAGCTGTGTCATCTGTAACACTGGGTTACTTAAAATTCTTTGCCGAAATGAATTTTAAGATGTTTAAATGAAGTGAAACACAAAAAGCATGCAAACAGGGTCTAGCACATGATAAAACCTTATTAAGTGTTCGCTACTATTATGATATTGTCAGATTATATTTTGGAGATTCAAAAGTACTTAGTAAATGTCCAGATTGCTCTAAGCATATGCTTGGTCTCTACTAATCCACTTTATTTTTTTTTCACAAATGATCGATAATCTGTTTTTCAAAGTAGTGTTAGATAGACATAGAAACCTTATGACCTGTCTACCATTTTTATGGCTTTAGACTCAACATTATATTTGAAGTGAAAAATTGTAGCTGTTTTAATTCCTAAATTATGTAAAGCTATAAAATTTGTTATGTTAGCCACTTGATTTTATTCCTCCTGAAAATACTTTTATTTCTCTTCAGAAGGGAAAATAGAAGGATAAGACAGTAAATTTAGGATGAGCAAAATATGGCCAATGACAACTTTCATGTATTCATTTTTTCATGTTTTAAAAAATTATTGCTTTCACTAATCACTTAAAATACTGGTTGATGATGACTATTGTACAGTTGCACGGACATCTTGTTTTCTTCTAGAGTCCCAGGAAAGCATGAAAACATCATTTAACTACAGTAGAATTGTAAAATAAAACACAATTTTGTCCTGGCTCACTTCTCTGGGACTGCCTTGAACCATTCTTTAGTGTACACTCTCCTGTCCAACCTCCCTGGAGTTTTTAAAACACATCGCCCTGTCTCACATTCCTGTCTTCACACAATTTGTCTTTTCATAAAACTTTTTCCACCCTGTTTTTGTTTGTTTGTTTGTTTGTTTTTTAACTTAACGACTCATCCTTTTAGACTCAATATCAGAGACAGCTCCTCTGGGGAGTCTCCCCGATCCCCTCCATTTCCTAAGCTGTGGGAAATGTCCCGTTAGTAACCCACATCAGTTTCTGCTGCAGCCATTTACTGGCCTGAGTCCTCTGGGATGCAGCAGAGACAGACCATTTGCCCTGCATGTATAGTGGCTAACACCATTGTGTCAATGCTCACTTAGTGTTGGTTGAATGACTGCATGCAAGAATAGCTGTTTTAATTTGGACATTAGGCTAAGTTTTATCCTTATTTGTTAGGTAGGTACATGGATGTAAACTTCTTGGATTATGTAGTAGGTTAAGAAATAAACTTGTTTAATCTATTTTATGATGAATCGTTTACAAACATAGAAACAACACTTGCAGTAAACTCTCTTAAAATTAAATCCAGACAGATTTAAACTATGTGTGTCAGATATACTTTTTTTATCTTTTATATGAGAGTACAAAAGTCAGGGTATGCTGTCATCAGTGAGCAAAAACACACCTTAACCTCAGAAGCTTACTCTTGCAAAGGTGTCTTTCTTTCTCCTGTAAAGTTAGTGGTGTCCTCTTTCGTCCAACTACTCAGGAGTCCAAGCTTACTCTGTCTTCCTCTGACATGTGGCTTCCAAAGTGGCTGAGGCTGTGACAGGGAGAGATGGGAAAAGAACATTGGTTTCCAATAATCTCTTCTGGGAAATCAAGCCAGCATTCACGCGTAGTGTCTGTTGGCTAGAATAATATGCCACCAACTTAATGCAACAGAGGCTGAAAAGGTTTCCTTTTAGAGTAGTCAGGCAGAGGAAATAATGCGTAGGAATTGACCAAGCCACTAGGTGATTTGTCTCCTTTTTTGTGTTCTATTTTTTATTCATTTAATTTTTTTGATACTGGAGGGCCTGAGTGAATGGTGTGAGGTAGATACCACTGAGTAAATTCAAGTATAAAACATGAATGCTATACTAATTGTCAAGCCCTCGTCATATCTTAGGCATATTAATTATTGAAGAAGAGAACAAATCCTATTTTTTTTTTGGCTTATAGTCCATTTTGAAAATGTGATAGACATTTTAAAACATAGTGCACATCAGCATGGAACCTTAAAATATGGCATGCAAATTCAGAGGTTCACAAAATCTCTGCAGCCCACCCACTGTAGCCTTCCCAGAGTTACGAGCACCTGGCCTATGCTACATGGATTGGTGAAGTATTAGAAAAGATGAGAGAAAATCAATATGAGCATAAATTTTATATTCTTTTTGGTGAGTACTTTTAAAGAAAATTAGGACCTAATCCCCCAGTTTAAGTGAAAGAGGTGATTTGGTTGCTACCTGATAGGGATTCATTGAAGGAGAAAGAAGTAGACAGTAGACAAAATTGTTGTTGAAAGTATAATCAAGGCAGGGCGCCGTGGCTCTCACGCCTGTAATCCCAGCACTTTGGGAGGCCGAGACGGGCGGATCACAAGGTCAGGAGATCGAGACCATCCTAGCTAACACGGTGAAACCCCATCTCTACTAAAAATACAAAAAATTAGCCGGTCGCGGTGGTGGGCGCCTGTAGTCCCAGCTACACGGGAGGCTGAGGCAGGAAAATGGCTTGAACCCGGGAGGCGGAGCTTGCAGTGAGTGGAGATCACGCCACTGCACTCCAGCCTGGGCGACAGAGTGAAACTCCGTCTCCAAAAAAAAGAAAGTATAATGAAGAGTCAGGCATCCAGTTGAGGTCTGAACAATAGCTTTTATTCATGGTCTCTTACCAGTCTGTGCTGTATGAAGCTTAAATGAAATTTAATGACTGAATTCATTTTTTAAAATAGCTGCATTGCAGAGAAGCGGTTTGCTATTAAAATACTATGTACCTTAGGAGACTGATGTGGAAGGATCACTTGAGCCCAGGAGTTTGAGACAAGCCTCGGCAACATAGCAAGACCCCATCTCTAAAAATAATAATAATAACTGAGCATAGTGGCTCCCACCTGTGGTCCTGCTACTTGGGAGGCTGAGGCAGAAGGATCACTTGATGCTATGAGATGATGATGATGCTATGAGGCTGCAGTGAGGCGTGGTGGTGCCATGGCCCTCCAGCCCGGGTAACAAAGCAAAACCTGCCTCCTAAAAAAAAAAATTACATACTTGAGTGTGTGGATCATACAGATTAATGAAAGAACTATAAAATATTTTTAGTGCTTAATTCTATATTTGGGGTCTCTTCATTTTTAAAAAGAATAAAGCAATTTGCTTTATCTTACGTTGTCATTTTATATTCCCAATTATTTCACTCTAATTTTACAATTTTTACCATATGAAAAAAAGAAAAAAAAACTGCCCTGAAGACTTTGGTTTACATAGAATAAAACAAGGCACATATTGTTGTGTAAGAAAATGTAGTAACAACTTAGCATATTTAATCATGTTGTAGAATTACATATACTAGAGATATGTAGAGATAAATACTTATTACTTAATGTCAGTTTTATAGATGAGGATATTGAAATTCAGTGTTTAAATGATTCCCCCTTAGTATTTGCTTCTATAGAAATTTTTACCTATTTTCACTCTTGTTTCTCTTCAGATCGTATAAATCTTTCGCCTTTTACTAAAGAAATTTTTACCTATTTTTGGCAGTTTTCTCAGTGTACTGTAATTATTTCATCAAAAGTTGAATCTCCTTACCAAACTTGGGCACTACTGAAAGGCAGAAATTTCTGTTATTCATCATTATTCCTCCAGAGCTTGGCACTTTTTTTTAATGCTCAATACATTGAGTGAAGGAATGAGCAAACAGTTGAAAGATAGTATGAAAAAATAATAATAAGTGAGATCCGGTCTCTGTCCAAATGCCTGTGAGGCAAAATAGCAACACGATTGGTGCTGGGACTCCAGAGCCAGGCTTCTTACCAGCTCAACTTCATACTGTCTCGGTCAACTTGGCATTTGATATATATTATCTATCTTCTTGTGTTGTTATGAGAATTAAATGAGTTAGTATACACAAATGCCTACAGCAGTGCCTGCGTTCGGTTTAATTTGGCTTTACAAATTTAAACCTGCAAATTAGACATACATAAATTTTACACTAAAATAAAAATCAGAGTGAATGTAATTTGACATCAGTTGAATACAGTGAAGCCAAATATCTTAATCTTTGGTTTATTACTGTGTATTTAGTAATCCTGGAAATTGACACAATTTGCATTTTAGTTTAAGTGCATTTTATCTCAGTTTAAAACACTAAGTTTTGTAAGATCATGGAATTAACCATTTTTTCATATTTTTCCATTGTCAAATGAGCATTCAGTTAGAAAACTGCAATTTTTTATTAGTATGCAACAGATATGACACAGCTAGGCTAAACCATATTATTAGATATAGTCCAAAATTTTAGATGATTATACTGAATATTGGGATTCACTTACTGTACTACTGAAAAGTCAACATTTCAAAGCTAATTATGAAAATGATCTACTAAGTGTGTGACTTTTTTCCCAAGAGTAATTTCATTTGCTTCCACCAATTTCAGTATTCTAGTTGATAGAGTCACAATTGTAGCACGGAGAAGTAGCACACGATATGATGTGCAACACGTGTTGTGCGAAGTCAGTAAATGGCCATCATAGGAGTGGCCAACATCGCCTTATACCTTACCAGAACACAGAGAAAAAAGAGCCTGCTTTTTAAACAGAAAGACAAAATTGCTTCTGGCCTCCATTTCACAACACTTTATTTCTCATGGGAAGAAACAAGAATTCCAGAATCGTGTGAAATTTTCAGCGTTTTATGAAATCATTCTCTGACTCATTAAAATGTATGCTAAGAAAAAAAATCTTTCTAACTTATGCTTTATGCTCAGATGCAATTTTAATAGTCTCAAACTAAGATAAACAGATACCCCAGCACACTTTTTCAATTTTAAAAAAACGCCTGAAAAACTTATTACTCTATTCTTTCTTGAGATGGATTAGAATTAATACTTTTCACAGTTTTTATGTGCGGCCAGTAGCACTAAACTTTGTAAAGAGTATCGTCTCTTTATAAAATATATTGACCAGAATCTGCTTCTTAAACAGTGGAATACTAGAATGTATTACAGAGGTGAAGAAGCTTCTAGTAATCCAAGTTTGCCTGACAAAGTCCACTCATTAAAATGTCCTGATTTATTTTTTTGAGACAGAGTCTCACTCAGTCACTGAAGTGCAGTGGCACAATCTCAGCTCACTGCAGCCTCCACCTCTCGGAATCAAGTGATTCTCGTGTCTCAGCCTCTCAAGTAGCTGGGATTACAGGTGTGCACCACCACACCCAGATAATTTTTGTATTTTTAGTAGAAACTGGGTTTCACCATGTTGGTCAGGCTGTTCTCGAACTCCTGACCTCATGATCCTCCCACCTCAGCCTCCCAAAGTGCTGGGATTACAGGCGTGAGCCACTGCATGCAACTCTCCTTTTTCTTTTTTAAAATTTAAAAATTCAGTTACTTTTATTCTGTATTCCAGAGGGGATCTGGGCATACGTGTGTTGTGTGTGTGTGTGTGTATGTGTTCTTACTGTAACCCAGGTCTATCTTTATGCAAAATCATGCGTTTCCCTTGTGGTATTACTGTGCTTATAATATCAAATGCAGTGGGTCCTGTGGTAGAGAGGCAGTCTGGGAATGAGCAGGCCTGATTTTAAACCCCCAGTTCACCATGCTATTGATGTAAATGTTGGTCTTCACTTTACGCATTTTCTCAACAGAGATCATGCCATCCTGAATTATAAAATGTGCCTTGCCCATCTCTCCAGGCTGCTGGGAGAATAAGAATAGAGAGTCCATGGTAGTACAAGCCCAGAGAGAACTTCAAGAATGGTAGCTACGGTTTGTGAATTATTAGCTGCTATTCTTAATAGTGACACAAGGAAGGAGGCAGGATTCAGTTTTCAGAAGCCCACAATTATAGTCAAGACCATTGCTGCTCCTTAGTTATATGATCTTTGAACAGACATTTTATATCTCAGAGGCGATTTTCTTATCGCTAAAACAAGATAGTAGCATCTGCCGTGATTACTTCAAATGGCTGTTGTGAGTTGCATATAAAATAATACTGTTAAGTAAATATTAATCATGGTAGCAGTTTTCTCATACTTTCTTAGTACTACGTTTCCAGCTCTGAGATGGAGTGTTGTAGGAGCAGGGAAATCAGCCACGGGTGGATGTGGGCAGGAATGGTTAAACACTACTGTTATTTCAGTAATGTGATAATTGGAGTTTTAAGGGTATGTATGTGTGTTTTGGGAAAGTAGAGTGGAGCTGGAGAAAGGGCATGTAGACAACTGTGTTAGAGAAATTGAATCTCAGATGGTGAGTGTTTCATTTTCCCACCTTACTCTTGCTTCTTTAAGTTACTGCTCCCACAGGACTTTGGCCATAGACTGACACAAGTGAAAAGTTACTCATTAGGGGAATCTAAGCTTCAGTGAGATGATATAAAGTGATTGAAGCAGGGAGCTGTGAAGAGTTAGAAATAAGGTTGGCTCATGGCATGCATCATCTGCTTATCAGGACATGGATGGTGGCAGAGAAAGGAAGAGAACTCATTGAAATAAATACGGGGATTTGAGGGGTTCATGGAGCAGAACACACTTGAAAAGGTCAAAATGAAGTTATAAGAGTGTGTGTGCACACGCGCGTGCATCTGTGTCTGTGTATGTGTAAATTAAGGAATGAGTATGCTTGTAGGATGTATTTAAGAAAAAGGAAGTCTGTTAATTTTAGACTTCTAAATTTCACACACTACATCAGTGAGGATGGGTTCAGCCATCCCATGAAGAGTCAAATGTGTATAAAGAGAGAATATTTATGCTTAAAAGACAAATTATGATTTCTGAAGCTTTGAAGTCATATAAAAGTTTATTCACTGCTTGTAAATATGTTATCTTTGATTACTGATATTTTATTAAAGGTACTTCTCATTTTAATTCATATTTAAACATAAATATGTTGATGAAGAGAGTGATGGTAATGTTAAATCTTTGGCTTCTTAAGAATTGTATAGTCCTGGTTTGTGAAAGAAAAAAATACAATAAATGGTAAGTGACTCATTAGGATAAAGGATAGAAAAGAGAGCAAGAAAAATTTGAAAAATATATATTTCATTTACTGTTAAATATCCAGTTCAGTTAGTTTTCCCTGTAACTAGATCTGTTTCCTTTGCTCTTAAGGAGAATGAATTGAGATATCCAGCTAATGACTTTCTGTTTTTCATTTTTCCTTTTATTCCTGTTGCTAAAGCATACTTTCCTTCTTCTCTGATTATGGATTACATAAGAAAGCACTAGTTTATCTTTTCTAACAAACTAAGTGATCCACATCAGTTAATCTCTGAATTACGGAAGACATACTGTGGACAATATTATTATTATTATTATTATTATTATTATTATTATTATTATTATTATTATTTTAATAGAGATGGGGTCTCACTGGGTTGTCCCGGCTGGTCTCAAACTCCTGGGCTCAAGTGATCCTTCCACCTTGGCCTCCCAAAGTGCTGGAATTACAGATATGAGCCACCGTGGCCAGCCTCATCTGGTTTTTAAAGTAATAAATACACATGCTTTAGGAAGATACCAGTTGCTTAAAATACATTAACAATTAATTTCCCTTGAAGGGGAAACAATTTAACTCATTAAAATGCTAGATTTATTGCTTATGAACAATGACTCATTATTTCCCTGGAGATTAAAACCTTATATCCCTGAAATAACACAATTTAAGTTTGTATGCCTATTCTATTATTTGAGTTTAACTACATGTATAAGCAAGAAATTGTTTTTGCATTCTTTGCTGTCACTAGCAGAAGAAACTATATATATTTTGACCTAGTTACTTGGGTAGCACAAATTACATTGTAAGTTTCAAGTCATTTGATTTAAAAGGAGAATCCAAATTGATTTGATTATCAACAGATTGCCAAACTAAAATTTAAAAAATAGTATCTCCATTTCTCACATAATTTTTATTTAAATATTATTCAACTCTAAAATTCTATCTATTATTTATCACACAATTCTTAGTTGACTCCTAACTGTCTAGGTGAGATGGATCCAGTGGTATACTGGTAAATGTTTACCAACCTGCTCTTATGGGGGTGGAGAAGGATACACTGATTTGTCAGGTTTGCTGATTTCTGTGGTGCAGACACTAACATGACAGACACTAACATCACAGACTTAAAGCTACCTAAGTGAAATCACTAAATGTGGAGTTAAGAAGAGATGCTCCCAGTCAGCTATTGCCAGCCAGTGTAAGCTGGCTCCTGCACATTCCTGGAGAGGCCAAGATTTGAGAATCCCAGGATTTTCATTCTGGGATTTGAGAGAAGAACATAGTGAAAGATAAGGGATGGTTCTAGATCTCTCTGATGGTGTTATTGAATGTGATTGCTACATGTGAGCATAGGTACTCCAGGCCTCTTCTATTCAAATAGAAAATTCCTCAGTGATTCACAGTGGTTTTAAGAGCTAGGAGAGAGTTCAGACATTAGGTAAATCATCCCTGTTTTATGGTGCCTATCTTTTCTTCATCTGCAGTTAGACCAGTCTTACTATAAAACACAAAGCACAGTAATACACAGAAACTATTTCCAAGTGAGATTTAAAAATTATACTTACGGCCTTTTGAAAACATTGGGCTTTTTCCTCTCTGTTCAGCTTTGCCCAGGATACTTGTTAGACAAGTCTTAAGTATATTCTTTTGGCTTTGTCATGTCAACCACATAACTTGGCCAAGTCTCTGATGATTTCCAAATGTTTAATCATCCCTAGTTTATGATATCCTTCTTCTGTCACTTTTTTAATATCTTCAGCGTAATGTGTCTTGACTAGGTCTTTGGTCTGTGCTTATAATCACGTTAGTAGTCCTGTCATTTTTCCCTCCTCCAATAAGTCTTTCATCTTTTAAAGGAAAAGCAGCTTCCTTGTTAAACCAACCATAAAAAAAGCCCCACACCCTTATCCCAAACCTTCGTGGTTAAGATTAATGATAGCTGAAAATCATATACCCATTTAATAATTATCTTTGTAATGTTACTACAAATTTTAATTTTTTTCATTGAAGAAATCCAGTATGAACAGTCTGTCCCTGCCTGTGCCATTTAGGTCACTTACTTATCCTGGAATCCCCTTCTCTTCTTCCTGTCCCCATCTCTCTCTGTCCTTTGAGACTCATCTCAGGAATCATCCTTTCTATGATGTCTTCTCTAATTAACTCCCTCTGCTCCTAGGCCTGACTGGGAGTTCTTCACCTATGCTGCTTCTTAGGGCTCACATAGAACTCTGTTGACCCTTCATTAGGTAGTTCTACATTTATTATATCTGCTGTCATTTTCTCCCTGGCTTTTATTTTGAAAAAAAAATTAAACCCAACAAAAATTGTAATACTAGTATAATAAATACCCTATAGCATTCAAGTAGATTTGCCAGTTGTTAACATTTTGCTGACACTCTGTCATATACATTTTTCTGAATATTTAAAGTAATTAAGTTGTGCATATCCGTTCCTTTTGTTAGTCAACTTTATCTAGATTTTGCTATTCTTAGATTAATTATACTTAATAATTTTTGAAGATTTATTTCTTGATTTATTCATTCATCAAATATATATTGAACAGCTATTATGTAACAGATGCTGAAGCCTTGAAGGTTTCAATGTGTACATAGGCTGATTATAGGATATTTTAGATGTATATGATATAATTATGACTAGATCAGATGAAGAATAAAATATTTCCATTGTAAGTGTAGGAATAAAACCATATACCCAGATCTATGAAAGTGTCATCACTGATTTATCATTGATTCATTCAGTCACCAGAATTTGTTGTCTATTCTGTGCTGTTCTATGCTAGGTGCTGCCAGAGACCGTGGGTATAAATCCGAGGCTTCTTACCCTTAAAGAATCTAATCTCACATGAGAGACAGAAGATTATCCAAGAAAGCAGTGGAGTATGAACATCAATGGAGTTCCCATGGTTCTATGGAAATAGAAGACAGAGAGGCAGGCAAATCTTCCTGTGTAGTTCCAGTGATGCTTGGATAGTAACTTGAAGGATAAGTAGAAGGAATTAACTAGGTAGATAAAGAGACAGAAGACGTGTGAGACTGAAGCAACTTTATATTTTAAGTCAAGGAAGCATGAAAAAGATACAAGATGTTGCAGAAACTGATAGTGGTTTAATACAATGGGAGTGGCAAATGCTAAGGGGCAATGATGAGAAAAGGAAAGACACAGGGCTAGAGGGTTAGGCCCAGGTTATGAGGGACTTTGTGAGTTGAGCTGAAGAGTTTAAAAGCTATGGGAAACCCCTGAATGATTCAGATGGATAGTGATAGACACCAGGTTTGTGTTTTTAATAAGATTACCCTGAAAAAGATTGTGGAACAAAATCGATCTTGATGTCTTGTTATTTTTAATTTAGGGAGATTAAATATCGCTTTAATAGGAGCTAACTCAAATATTAAAAGTGATTCAAAGGCATATTTAGGTGATTACTGTGCATTTAATAAATTATCCAAATTATTGATGCCTCAGCCAATTTATCTTACCTAAGAATTTTACTTTCTTCCACATTGTTTTCTTCTAAGGAAACCGGCATCTAAAATTTTAAAAATGTGTTGCTCTCAGCAAGGAGTTAGTAATTTCTGCAGCTAATATTGCTGCCTGAAAGAGAGAAAGAGGAAAGGAGTTGCTATAATTAGACACCTGGCTTTGTAAGAGGACTAGATGTCATTTAAAGCATTTTATTTCTTGCTGCAAAACCCTTTCTGTTGAGTAAATGAATAGGAATTAATCAATGACAACATGACAGTGATTCTGGAGGTTTTGTAATTGATGTAATGTTTTTGTTTATTGGATCAATTAAGCCTGATTGACTTGCAGATTGCAGCAGCTCTGACAAAGCACCCATTGCTTATAACATTTCAATTCTCTGTGCTCACTGCAGTGCGGATCCACTGGCAGGATCAGCAGGCTGCAGGGATCTTGTCAGAGATAGCACTAGTAGGGGTGGTTTGTGCAGATGTTAAAAGTCATAT
This sequence comes from Piliocolobus tephrosceles, assembly GCF_002776525.5. Lineage (NCBI taxonomy): Eukaryota > Metazoa > Chordata > Mammalia > Primates > Cercopithecidae > Piliocolobus > Piliocolobus tephrosceles. The sequence continues at coordinate 131,740,707 of NC_045435.1, forward strand.
GATGTAGACTCATAAAAGTTACCTAGCTGTGTTAGTTTAACACTTTATGTTTGCTTTATACTCCTACAGTCAGATAGCATAGTTCATACTCTAGGATTAATACCCCAAAAGAGCTTATTAGTTTGATTTCTGAAGGATGCCAAATTATTAAATTTCCATGTAGTCTAGAGTTTCTTAGCCTCAGCATTATTGTCATCTTGGACTTGATAATATTTGTTGTAGAGGGATGTCCTGTGCATTGTAGAACGCTTAGCAGCATCTCTGGCCTCCACCTGCTAGTAACAGTTTTCCCCCTGCCTCCAGATGTGACATCCAAACATCTCTCTGGGTATTGCCAAATGTCCTGTGGTACGCAAAAGTGCCCCTGATTGAGAACCATAGTTGCAGACATTTCACAGTTAAAGTAAAACAAGTAAGTTGTTCGCTTAACCTTTCCATGGGCTAATCGTATTTATTTATTTAAAAATCTATATTGATACATCTGTATTTATGGATTATAGATAAATGTTTGGCACTTTGCTAAGTTCTCAAAGTTGGGGAGTATTTTATAGAATGAACAAACCTGAAAGATCCATGCAATTGGCTAAATTAATGTGTGTGTGAAGTTTCCATGTTTTTAAAATTAAAATAGGCAAGAAACTAAATCACAGAAATGGATATCAAATAAAATAGATGTTCTATTTAAAAATTCTATGTTTTGACGTAATAATAGGAGAAATAGAATTGCATATGTAAGAACATCATCAAAAGATTATTTTTTTCATTCATGGTTTACAATATTGGAATTATGCATTTGTTTTATAACTTTATTTTTATAGCATATTTAATATATATATTTTTTCACTTTTCAAATGGTATTACTAGCATGTGAAAATATCATTGAGGGATATAAACTGAAGCTGTTCTGGGATTTTATGTGGACCTTGCACACCAAGGTCCTGATCTTTGTTTTAAAATGTTAACTCGGTGTTAAATCAAACTGTAAGACAGCAGGGAAAAGAGTAAGGCCTTAGCAGGGACTATGTGCTGTGATCATTAAGTTGAATTAGAGGTGTGAGATCCTTCTAGCTATTATAGAAGAGCAGTTCATAGAAGACCAAGTTTCTGAGAAGAAGAGGATAAAGATGGTAGATAAATGAATATGCCAAAATGAAACTAATTTTTGTCTTTGTCCAGCATTAAACTATTACTATCCATCTTTTTCCTCTTTGGTAGTCACTTACCAAATGCTGAGCATATGCCAGGCATTGAGGTGCTAAGCTAGAAACTTCCATTTACATGGTTTCATTCAGTCTATAAAATGCCCTCTGAAGCAGGTATTGATAGTTCCATTTTAGAGAGAGGGAAACTAAGAATTAAATGCCTAAATATGGGTCATACAGTCTGTTCATATTGCAACCAGAGATTGAGCCTCATTGTTACATCATTACCTTATTCAATTACATTCAATAAGCACCTTTAAATGTACCACATAGTTTTTTTTTTAATGAAAAAATATCAGTTCCTGTCCATTTGTATATAATAATCTTTATCAGATCCTCTTCACATTCCACTCTTTTTCATGCTCTCTGAAACGAATTAAGAATGAGATTGGTCCGGCCGGGCGCGGTGGCTCAAGCCTGTAATCCCAGCACTTTGGGAGGCCGAGACGGGCGGATCACGAGGTCAGGAGATCGAGACCATCCTGGCTAACACGGTGAAACCCCGTCTCTACTAAAAAAAAAAAAAATACAAAAAACTAGCCGGGCGAGGTGGCGGGCGCCTGTAGTCCCAGCTACTCCGGAGGCTGAGGCAGGAGAATGGCGTAAACCCGGGAGGCGGAGCTTGCAGTGAGCTGAGATCCGGCCACTGCACTCCAGTCCGGGCCACAGAGCGAGACTCCGCCTCAAAAAAAAAAAAAAAAAAAAAAAAGAATGAGATTGGTCCTTCATACAGCTGATAACCTGTGTTGATACAGTAGCCATATTTCACTGAAACCTTTTTCATAATAAGACTATTGGTCAGGTGCATTTTTTTCCCTATAATACGTTATTAATTCAAGATGCCCTTTATTTTTCATGGACAACTCCTGGAAGCTAGTTAGTTCCTTTTGTCTCTAATTTGATTACTTAAGCTATAAAATAGAGACTGTAGTAATAATCTCTATCTGTTTCATAGCTCGAGATAGCATCTTTATTTAGCAGTGCCTACACCTTTTATGTTCAAAATTCCTTAGACAAGAGACATCTGTACACAATGTAGCTATAGTGTGACTTACAATAACTCTGTTTTTGTTATCAGCAAGAGATCACTTACAAAGAGACAATACACCCTTTGTACTTGCAAGTAAAACACTACATAGTTTTACATGTCAAGCATATGTAAAGCATAGTGGAGGTCAGGAAGGATAAATTCATTACATGCCTGTCATCACATCAGAAATCCACCTCAATCAGAAGTGGTGTGGGAGTTGAAACATATCTGCCACCCGGATGATATATTAATCAGATTTGCCCTTTGAATTGTACAGTAAGAGCTGTAATGGCATTACATATTTATGGCCAAAATTGACTCATTAGTGGATAGCTTTGATTTGGAGGTAAAAGAAAAATCTAAATATGTTTTATTTTCCAAACCCAGTTTTACTAACATGATACAGCTTCTCATAAAATATTTTGAACTAGTAACATCAAGTTTTGACAAAAGCCTATAACCTGAGGGGGAAAAAAAAAATTGGTCAGATGCTGTGAGAGAGATTGCAAAAGAATAGGGAGTAAATTTATTATTACAACAGTGAAAAGGAATCCAATTTGTTATTTTGTGACTTGTCCTGCTTTATTTTATTTTATTTTATTTTATTTTATTTTATTTACTTTGCATAACCACTTTTGGAGTTTTTAGTAAAGATCCAGGGGACTTTGGTTCAGTGTGCTAGCAGCTCCATGAAAATGGACTGCTTCATGTGAGTGCTCATCTGTCCTCTATCTCACCGAGTTGTCTTTTACCATTGACCTCTCTTTTGGGGATCTCTTCAGGTAATTCCAGACACTGTATAATGCCAAACTTAGGAGACTTGCAGGTGGCATATGTAGAAAGCATTTTAATTATGCTACAGATTTGAAATAGATGCAAGTCACATCTTTATTGAAGTTAACACCTTTAACATACATATTGAGACAAATTTCCTAAGGTATAGTCCAAAAACTCTGTCAGTTCATTCATTTTGAAAGTAAAATGAGTATGGAGCCTCAATAATTTTCTGATTTTTTTTAATAATCCCTCTTATCACTTGATTATGTGAATAGTTACCACATGATTATTCTCTTCAGGTTTCAGCAACGAGACAGAATGGTTGAATGTTTGCTGCTTCCACATTGCTTCATTCAAGGCAAAATAACTCACCTATTAAAATTGTCATTATTTCTTTTCTGTCTAAAGTCTTAAAGACTTTGTTTTCAAATTTTGATACCTCAAATTGGATGAATGTAATTGAGCCTTTAAGCTCAGTTTATCTTCCCTAACTAAATTCAGAGGTTGCTAAAAGGATATACTAGAGGTAAGTTAGTAATGTTAAGCAGTTAATTTTTTTTTTCCCTAAAACTATGGCTCCTAAAAATGGAATTGAGAAACCATTGCTTATTTTACTTGGTGTCTTAAGAACAGTTTGTATACAACTGATATAACCATGAGGTTGATAGAAACAGAACTACATTATTTTAATTATACAGTTCTATTAAACATCTGTTAAAAGGCTGAAAGGCCTTTTATGAAATGTTTGTGAAATGTTTTTTCCAGAAATGCCAAGATAGCTTAAGTACCTTTATTCTTGTCTAAGATATTTTATTAGCATGAAAGAAAAGATACACAAACTCACACATATATATTAGTGATAGGAAGACATTGTTGAACTTAGATGTAAAGAAACCTTTCAAAATCATAAACAATAGAGCCTTTGTCAGGACAAACGTGTAAAAAGGTGCTAAATTTGCTACAACCTAGGAGGAATATTGACATTCCATGAGCCATCATTTCTTCATCTCCAAAATGAAGTAGTTGGCTTAACAATATTTCTAAATTCTATTTCAACTCTAAGAAATTACTAACTGCAAAATAAAAAAAAAAAAAATAGTTTTGTTGATCACAGTGTAGCTAAAAAGTTGTTAACTAGGCTGGTAATCATAGCCAGAGGGTTTGTTGCTGTTTGAATATTGAGTAACAGGTTTCTAACCTTGAATTTAATTACCATCAGAAGTGTCTTATTCTGGTGTTAAAGGCCAGATATCTGTGATTTCGGGACATAATTCTTTGAGAAAGTACACACCTTTATCACGTGTAATTTTTACCAGCTGATTTTTATAGCACTTAATGTTATTCCATTTCAATCCATTTGTCTTCTTATTTTGCTGTGTGAGTCATCTTGCCAAGCTGTGCAGAGTATAATGTAATATCCTCAGCACCTAATAAGCTGGCAGATATGTTTCCATTTGAATGTAGATGCTATGGAAAATTTAACCGAATTAAGCTATAATGCTTCACTTACTTTTAAGTGGTCCATGTTAGAAGATTAGTGAAGGAATCTTTTCAGTTCATTGTTATATTTTGGAAATATAATACTTTGATAGGATACTTTGGCAGGATAAATTATAACAGGTCTAAGACTGCAATTTAAATATGTAGGCATAAGGAAGAAACAATATCACAGCCAATTAGGAAAGTGAGCAAGCTTTTGAATGTCATTATCCTTGTTGTTTTTGTTGTGAAAATGAGGGGCATCAAATTAATTGCTTATTAATGTCAGTCATTTTGGATGGTGAATAAAGACAAATTTTCTTTAGATACCATCTCATTTATTTTCCCTTAATTAACAGTGAAGGGATAGTTTGCAGAATATTAGACATTAGTAATTTTATGTACAAAAGAGAAAATATTACAGTCTTCATACTTCTGGGATTGAGGATGTATTTACATAAAACAAAGCTGTAATTTCTAAAGGAATAATACATTAGCCACAGTTTACATTTGACTTTTTAAAAATTATACTTTAAGTTCTGGGATACATGTGCAGAAAGTGCAGGTCTGTTACATAGGTATACACACGTGCCATGGTGGTTTGCTGCACCCATCAACCCATCATCTACATTAGGTATTTCTTCTAATGCTATCCCTCCCCCACCCCCTGACAGACCCTGGAGTGTGATGTTCCCCTCCCTGTGTCCATGGGTTCTCATTGTTCAGCTCCCACTTATGAGTCAGAACATGCAGTGTTGGGTTTTCTGTTCCTGTGTTAGTTTGCTGGGAATGATGGTTTCCAGCTTCACCCATGTCCCTGCAAAGGATATGAACTCATCCTTTTTTTATGGCTGCATAGTATTCCGTGGTGTGTATTTGCCACATTTTCTTTATCCAGTCTCTCAATTGATGGGTATTTGGGTTGGTTTCAAGTCTTTACTATAGTGAATAGTGCTGCAGTAAATATACGTGTGCATGTGTCTTTATAGTCGAATGATTTATAATCCTTTGAGTATATACCCAGTAATGGGACTGCTGGGTCAAACATTATTTCTGGTTCTAAATCCTTGAGGAATCGCCACACTGTCTTTCACAATGGTTGATCTAATTTACACTCCCACCAACAGTGTAAAAGCGTTTCTATTTCTCCACATCTTCTCCAATATCTGTTTTTCCTGACTTATTAATGATTGTGATTCTAACTGGCATGAGATGGTATCTCATTGTGGTTTTGACTTGCATTTCTCTAATGATGAGTGATGATGAGCGTTTTTTCATGTGTCTGTTGGCTGCATATATGTCTTCTTTTGCGAAGTGTCAGTTCATATCCTTTGCCCACTTTTTGATGGGGTTGTTTTTTTCTTGTAAATATGTTAAAGTTTCTTGTAGATTCTGGATATTAGCCCTTTGCCAGATGGATAGATGGCAGAAATTTTCTCCCATTCTGTAGGTTGCCTGTTCACTCTGATGATAGTTTCTTTTGCTGTGCAAAAGCTTTTTAGTTTAATTAGATCACATTTGTCAATTTTGGCTTTTGTTGCGATGACTTTTGGTGTTTTAGTTATGAAGTCTTTGCCCATGCCTATGTCCTGAATGGTACTGTCTGGATTTCTTCTAGGATTTTTATGGTTTTAGGTCTTACGTTTAAGTCTTTAATCCATCTTGAGTTAATTTTTGCATAAGGTATCAGGAAGGGGTCCAGTATCAGTTTTCTGCATATGGTTGCCAGTTTTCCCAAAACCATTTATTAAATAGGGAATCCTTTTCCCTTTGTTTTTGTCAGGTTTGTCAAAGATGAGGTGGTTGTAGATGTATGGTGTTATTTTTGAGGCCTCTGTTCTGTTCCATTGGTCTATATATTTGTTTTGCTAGCAGTACCATGCTGTTTTGGTTATGTAGCCTTGTAGTGCAGTTTGAAGTCGTGTAGCGTGATGCCTCCAGCTTTGTTCTTTTTGCTTAGAATTGTCTTGGCTATACAGGCTCTTTTTTGGTTCCATGTGAAATTTAAGATAGTTTTTTTTTATTATTATTCTGTAAAGAAAGTCAGTGGTAGCTTGATGGGGATAGCATTGAATCTATAAATTACTTTGGAGAGTATGGCCATTTTCACGATATTGATTCTTCCTATCCCTGAGCATGGAATGTTCTTCCGTTTGTTTGTGTCCTCTTTTATTTCACTGAGCAGTAGTTTGTAGTTCTCCTTGAAGAGGTCCTTCACATCCCTTGTAAGTTGTATTCCTAGGTATTTTATTCTCTTTGTAGCAAGTGTAAATGGGAGTTCAATCATGATTTGGCTGTTTGTCTATTATTGGTTTATACGAATGCTTGTGATTTTTGCACATTGATTTTGTATCCTGAGACTTTACTGAAGTTGCTTATCAGCTGAAGGAAATTTTGTACTGAGACAGTGGGGTTTTCTAAATATACAATCATGTCATCTGCCAACACAGACAATTTGACTTCCTCTCTTCCTATTTGAATACCCTTTCTTTCTTTCTCTTGCCTGATTGTCCTGGCCAGAACCTCCAATACTGTGCTGAATAGGAGTGATGAGAGAGGGCATCCTTGTCCTGTGCCAGTTTTCAAAGGGAATGCTTCCAGCTTTTGCCCACTCAGTATGATATTGGCTGTGGGTTTGTCATAAATAGCTCTTATTATTTTGAGAAACATTCATCAGTACCTAGCTTCTTGAGAGTTTTTAGCATGAATGGGTGTTGAATTCTATCAAAGGCCTTTTCTGCATCTATTGAGATAATCATGTAGTTTGTGTCATTAGTTTTGTTTATGTGATGGATTATGTTTATTGATTTGCATATGTTGAACCAGCCTTGCATCCCAGGGATGAAGCCGACTTGATTGTGGTGGACATACCTTTTGATGTGCTCTGGATTTGGTTTGCCAGTATGGTATTGAGGAAATTCGCATTGATGTTCATCAGGGATATTGGCCTGAAATTTTCTTTTCTTTTACTTGTTGTGTCTGGAGGTTTTTGGTATCAGAATGGTGCTGGCCTCATAAAACGAGTTTTATGAGGAGGAGTCCCCCTTTTTCTCTTGTTTGGAATAGTTTCAGAAGGAATGGCATCAGATCCTCTTTGTACCTCTGTAGAATTCGACTGTGAATCCGTCTGGTCCTGGGCTTTTTTTTTTGGTTGATAGGCTATTAGTTACTGCCTCAATTTCAGAACTTGTTATTGATCTATTCAGGGATTTGACTTCTTCCTGGTTTAGTCTTTGGAGGTTATATGTATCCAGGTAATTATTCCTTTCTTCTAGATTTTCTAGTTTATTTGCATGGAGGTGTTTATAGCATTCTCTGATTGTAGATTGTATTTCTTTGGGATCAGTGATGATATCCCCTTTATCATTTTTGTATTGTGTCTATTTCATTCTTCTCTCTTTTCTTCTTTGTTAGTCTGGCTAGTAGTCTATCTATTTTGTGAATCTTTAAAAAAAAAAAAAAACAGCTCCTGGATTCATTGATTGTTTTTGAAGGGTTTTTCATGTCTATGTCTCCTTTGGTTCTACTTTGATCATAGTTATTTCTTGTATTCTGCTAGCTTTTGGATTTGTTTGCCCTTGCTTCTCTTGTTTGTTTAGTTGTGATGTTAGGGTGCCGATTTTTTATCTTTCCTACTTTCTCCTGTGAGCACATAATGCTATAAGTTTTTCTGTAAACACTGCTTTAGCTGTGTCCCAGAGATTCTGGTACATTGTGTCTTTGTTCTCACTGATTTCAAATAACTGATTTATTTCTGCCTTAATTTCATTATTTACCCAGTAGTCATTCAGGAGCAGGTTGTTCAGTTGCCAAGTAGTTGGGCGATTTTGAGTGAGTTTCTTAATCTTGAGCTCTAATTTGATTGCACCAGGGTCTTTTCTGAGAGACTGTTTTGAGACTGTTTGTTATGATTCCCATTCTTTTGCACTTGCTGAGGAGTGTTTTAACTTCCAATTATGTGGTCAATTTTAGAATAAGTGTGATGTGGTGCTGAGAAGAATGTATAGTCTGTTGATTTGGGGTGGAGAGTTCTGTAGATGTCTATTAGGTCTGCTTGGTCCAGAGCTGAGTTCAAGTCCTGAATATCCTTGTTAATTTTCTGTCTTGTTGATCTGTCTAATATTGGCAGTGGGGTTTAAAGTCTCCTACTTTAATGGGGTGGGAGTCTAAGTCTCTTTGTAGGTCTCTAAGAACTTGCTTATGAATTGGGTGCTTCTGTATTGGGTGCATGTATATTTAGGGTAGTTAGCTCTTCTTGTTGCATTGATCCTTTTACCGTTATGTAATGCCTTTCTTTGTCTTTTTTGATCTTGGTTGGTTTAAAGTCTGTTTTATCAGAGACTAGGATTGCAACCCGCTGCTTGCCTTTTTTTTTTTTTTTTGCTTGGTAAATATTCCTCCGTTTCTTTATTTTGAGCCTATGTGTGTCTTTGCATGTGAGATGGGTCTCCTGAATACAGCACACCAATTGGTCTTGACTCCTTATTCCATTTGCCAAATTTGCCAGTCTGTGTCTTTTAATTGGGGCATTTAGCCCATTTACATTTAAGGTTATTATTGTTATGTATGAATTTGATGCTGTCATTATGATGCTAGCTGGTTATTTTGCCCATTAGTTGATGCAGTTTCTTCATAGTGTCAATGGTCTTTACAATTTGGTATGTTTTTGCAGTGGCTGGTATTGCTTTTTCCTTTTTATATTTAGTGCTTCCTTCAGGAGCTCTTGTAAGGCAGGACTGGTGGTGACAAAATCTTTTAGCATTTGCTTGTCTGTAAAGGATTTTATTTCTCTTTCACTTATGAAGCTTAGTTTGGCTGGCAGTGAAATTCTGGGTTGAAAATTCTTTTCTTTAAGAATGTTGTGCTGGGCCCTGTGGCTCATCATACCTGTAATCCCAGCACTTTGGGAGGCCAAGGCCGGCGGATCACCTGAGGTTGAGAGTTCGAGACCAGCCTGACCAACATGAGGAAACCCCATCTCTACTAAAAATACAAAATTAGCCGGACGTGGTGGCACATGCCTATAATCCCAGCTACTTGGGAGGCTGAGGCAGGAGAATCACTTGAACCCAGGAGGTGGAGGTTGCGATGAGCCGAGATCTTGCTGTCATACTCCAGCCTGGGCAACAAGAGTGAAACTCTGTCTCACACACAGACACAAAAGAATGTTGAATATTGACCTGCACTCTCCTCTGGCTTGTAGAGTTTCTGCAGGGAAATCCTGTAGGGTTTCTGCAGGGAAATCTGCTGTTAGTCTGATGGGCTTCCCTTTGTGGGTAACCCAACCTTTCTTTCTGGCTACCCTTAACATTTTTTTCATTCATTTCAACCTTGGTGAATCTGATGATTATATGTTTGGGGGTTGCTCTTCTAGAGGAGTATCTTTGTGGTATTCTCTGTCTTTCCTGAACTTGAATGTTGGTCTGTCTTGCTAGGTTGGGGAAGTTCTCCTGGATGATATCCTGAAGAGTGTTTTCCAACTTGGTTCCATTCTCCCTGGCATTTTCAGGTACACCAATCAAATGTAGGTTTGGTCTTCTCACATAGTCCCATATTTCTTGGAGGCTTTGTTCATTCCTTTTCATTCTTTTTTCTCTAATCTTGTCTTCATTGCTTTATTTCATTAAGTTGACCTTCAATCTCTGATGTCCTTTCTTCTACTTGATCAATTTGGCTATTGATACTTGTGTATGCTTCACAAAGTTCTCGTGCTGTGTTTTTCAGCTCCATCAGGTCATTTATGATCTTCTCTAAATTGGTTATTCTAGTTAGCAATTCCTCTAACCTTTTTTCAAGGTTCTTGGCTTCCTTGCAATGGGTTAGAACATATTCCTTTAGCTTGGAGGAGTTACCCAGCTTCTGAAGCCTATTTCTGTCAATTCATCAAACTCATTTTCCATCCAGTTTTGTTTCCTTGCTGGCAAGGAGTTATGATCCTTTGGAGGAGAAGAGGCATTCTGGTTTTTGGAATTTTCATCCTTTTTGTGCTGGTTTTTCCTCATCTTTGTGGATTTACCTACCTTTGGTCTTTGATGTTGGTGACCTTCGGATGGGGTCTTTATGTGGACATCCTTTTTGTTGATGTTGATGCTATTCCTTTGTGTTTTTTTAGTTTTTCTTCTAACAGGCAGGCTTCTCTGCTGCAGGCCTGCTGCAGTTTGCTGGAGTTCCACTCCAGACCCTATTTGCCTGGGTGTCATGAGCAGACACTGCAAAACAGCAAAGCTTGCTGCCTGCTCCTTCCTCTGGAAGTTTTGTCCCAGAGGGGCACCCGCCAGATCCCAGTGGAGCTCTCCTGTATGAGGTGTCTGTTGACCCCTGCTGGGAGGCATCTCTCAGTCAGGAGCCACAGGGGTCAGTCTGTCCCTTAGCAGAGCTCAAGCGCCATGCTGGGAGATTTGCTGCTCTCTCTGGAACTGGCAGGCAGGAACGTTTATGTCTGCTGAAGCTGCACCCACAGCCGCCCCTTCCACCAGGTCCTCTGTCCCAGAGAGATGGGAGTTTTATCTGTAAGCCCCTGACTAGGGCTGCTGCCTTTCTTTCAGAGATGCCCTGCCCAGAGAGGAGGAATCTAGAGAGGCAGTCTGGCTATGGTGGTTTTGCAGAGCTGCGGTGGGCTCTGCCCAAATTGAACTTCCCGGGAGCTTTGTTTATACTGTGAGGGGAAAACCACCTACTCAAGCCTCAGTAATGGTGGACGCTTCTCCCCACACCAAGCTGGAGATGCCCAGGTCGACTTCAGACTGCTGTGCTGGCAGCCAGAATTTCAAGCCAGTGGATCTTAGCTTGCTGGGCTCTGTGGGAGTGGGATCTACTGATCCACTTGGTTCCCTGGCTTCAGTCCCCTTTCCAGGGAAATGAACAGTCCTTCCAGGCATCACTGGGGTATGAAAAAAACAAAAAACAAACAAAACAAAAAACTCCTACAGCTAGCTTGTTGTCTGCCCAAACTGCTGCCCTGTTTTGTGCTTGAAACCCAGGGCCCTGGTAGTGTCAGCACCCGAGGGAATCTCCTGGTCTGCGGGTTGTGAAGACCGTGGGAAAAGCATAGTATCTGGATTGGAATGCACCATTCCTCATGGTACAGTCCCTCATGGCTTTCTTTGGATGGGAGAGGTTGTTTTCTCACCCCTTGAGCTTCCTGTGTGAGGTGATGCACCCCCTACTTCGGCTTATACTCTGTGGGCTGCACCCACCATCCAACCTGTACCGAAGAGATGAGCTGGGTACCGTAGTTGGAAATGCAGAAATCACCCACTTTCTGTGTTGATCTCACTGGGAGCTGTAGACCTGAGCTATTCCTGTTAGGCCATCTTGCCAGCCACTCATATTTTACTTTTAAGTGATTAGGTTGATTGGGAGAAATGGTGATTGAATGCAGAACTTATCCATTGTTATATATTTTTAAATTAGATTTATAAATGAGGATTTTCAAATTTGTACAAAAGTAGAGAAAATAGTATAATACACCATAATTCAGTGTTGATTATTTTCCTTATTTATTGATCTTGTTGCTTCCATCTTCTCACTTTTTTGGGAGGAGGGAATAGGCTAGAACATTTTAAAGCATATCTTAAATGGCATATGATTTCCTCTGTATATGCATCTTTTACATATAAAGGCTGTTTTCAAAAAGAGTCACTGTTTTATAGTTTCTATTTTTAGAAACAGGTAAGATTAAAGATAAAAAAAAAAAATAGCCTAGCTATATAGCCTATTATATAGGCTCTCTATAGAAATAGGCCTAGCTATAGAAACAACACTTAAATTTCATATGTACAGTGATTTATTATTTGTAAATCATCTAATTTTTTAAAGTATGATACTTTATTATTTGCAGATTATTTAATTTTTAAAAGTGATTTTTGTGGGAGGTCAGAATTGGATGGAGAAGGGCCATTTTTATTTTTGAATAGTGGATACCTCTAATGACCTAATGAAAACTGCTCTGAGGGCATCTTCAGCTGGAAAGTATGTATTACTACTTTCTGTAATCAGGGTCAGCCACCAGTGTCTCCCAGCAGCACAGCAAGTAGTCATTTCCCAACTCTATTATACATCACTCAGTAATCACGCTGCAGTGTCTTAAACCCATAGAGTTGACAGGTATGCCCTGGTATTACCCTTATATGCTATGACCATTCAAACTAGAATGTCAACTTGGACTCAAAGTAAGCTGACTGAAAAATGGGCAGGATGCGATTACCAGAAAATGAAATTGAAGTCATACTCATTAAATAATCTAGATAAAATTTACCAAACAAAGTGTTCACTGTGGATCTGGACATGTAAATATAAATGGAAAAGTAGAGAAAGGATTCAGGGATGCTTGAACTGTTTCTAACATGGCATATATAAATTGCCACGCCCACTGTCTTCTGCCCACTGGCCGCGGATCCAAAAGAGGACTCAGGAAATGGAAGTAATTATTTTTCCCGTGAACAAAGAAGAGTTGATTTCATTATATTACTTATTGGAACTTGTCTGTTATTCTCATATTTATGTGACAAAGAAGATATCTTCTAAGACATGCACGTTATAAGAAGTTGAGGTTATTTTTTTGTTTGCCTGTTTGCTTTTTTTTTTTTTTTTGCGACAGACTCTTGTTATGTTGCCTAGGGGTTTCAAACTCCTGGCCCCAAGCCCCTTTCCCTCTTCAGCCTCCCGAGTAGCTGGGATTACAGGTGTGTACCACCACACTTATCCAGCGGAGTTGGGGTTGTTAAGCTACTTTTGAGAATAGTTGTATTCTACAGTGAATAAAGATGGGTTTGCCCAAAAGAAATTTTTTTTCCTCGTTGGCACTAAAAGGCTCCTCTTGACAATCTGTTTATAGCTATTCTCGGAATTAAGTGTGAAGAATTAGATTAATTCCATTGAAATCATAAATGCACTGCAATCTGTAGATTATCAGTTAGTTTAGATAAACACTGCTGATTACGCATACAAATATTTGTAGCATCCTGTGTAATGTACTTGTAAAAATAAATAATGATTATAATAATAAAGATTTAGATCTGGGTGTGGAGGCTCATGCCTGTAATCCCAGCACTTTGGGAGGCCAAGGTGGGAGGATCGCTTGAGGCCGGAGTTCAAGACCAGCCTGAGCAACATAGTGATTGGTATTAGGTCTTCTTCACATGTTTGGTAAAAATTCAGCAGTGAAACCAGTAAGCTCCCGGCTATTCTTCTCAATATCTACAAACAAAACAAAACAAAACAAAACACAAAAAAGTTAGCCAGGGGTGTGGTGTGTGCCTGTAGTCCTAGCTACTTGAGAGGCTAAGGTGAGGGGATTGCTTAAGACCTGGAGGTTGAGGCTGCAGTGAGTTGTGATTGCTCCACTACACTCCAGCCTGGGTGATGGAGCCAAGACCTTGTCTCAGAAAAAAAAAAAAAAGAGTACTTAAATTGCTATGTATTTCTCCATCTTGAAAGGAGTATTTTCCAACTGATTTAATACTATTGTTTAATAAGTATAAGGTGTATCTTTAAATTAAACAACAGTATTAACTAGATTTTGAGATGCAATGTTAGCCACATTTATTTCCCTTTAGGCTTCAGAAAAATCCAAGTTTAGATACCAATTCTTTGTTTCCTAGATAAATTTCTCCGTATTTTTTGTGTATTTCTGCTCAAAGCTCATACCATCAGGCTAGTATCCCATGGTATTATTCCAACTATAAGATGCATGAATATATTCATAAGTTTTTAGTTTTAAGTGTAGTATGACATATTTTACAAAAGTTTTTAAGTTCAGAAATAGTTTCTATTTATGATTGAAATGTTTAAAATGTACATTTTTTTCTTGAGAAAAGACTATATTTTGTTAACTTTTTCAGATTATACAAGTATTTGACTCAGATGTCTCCGAAAATAATTTCACATATTATCTTGTGAAAACATACATTGAATTGTGCTTTTAATTGTTTATTGGTTTAATCTTTTGTCTAATACAGTGATACAGTTTTCTCTTCATAGTTAGACTCTCTTAAATAAGAAGCTCTTGAGAGTGTAATTATGTGTGGTTCATCCCTAAAATATGAAGCTGTTTTAGAAGTAAAATGTGATGTTTATGGTGGACAAGACTTGCTGACTAATGGTTCTTGGAAACTTTCCGTTTGTCAGATTGTTATGTAGATGATCATATATTAAATCTAGTGAAGAGGAGAGCGAAAGCCCAAGGAATCTAAAGAACTTTTTTGGGGGGCTAATAGTATGTTTTTAGGAATAAGAGCTGCTGTAAAGAATGCAGAAGCCTCATGTCATTAGCTGCATGTCCATCTCCTAGCAGATGAGTTGAGGGGTGTAGCACTATATATGTGTGTGTATATACATACATACACACACACACACACACACATATAATATATATTATATATGTTATAATATATATTATTTTATATATTATATATCTTCTTGGGGAAATAGGGTCTTGCTGCTTCAGCTGAAGTCTGCATGCTTTTTGTTCCCTATCTTCTGCTAGTTTCTCTTCATTTCCTCACTTCCTCTTTTCCCTTTTGTTCCCTTTTCCCTTTGCTTCCCCTAGACTTAAAATGTTATGTGAAGTTGTGTTTGTGGTTAGTGATTTACATGGAAACTTCTTGTTGTTTTGAAACAAAGCCCCAAAACTGTGGCGGTGAGGATAATATAGTAAAAACAGTGAGGCTATTCCAAGTAGTTGAAAGATTTTCATTGTGGGTGAGAAGCCGTTAATGATGGTTGTGGTTGTTCCTTTTTTCAAAGGTGTTCTCATTTTTTATTAGATTATATTTTACTACATTTAATAGAATTATGATTAGATAAGATGCTTTTTTCATTGAATTGAACTGGTCCCTGTTTTTATGTGGGCCTTTGAATCTAGGTTGATTTGAAACTACCTAGTACTGTCTGCAGAGACCTGAACCTCTAGGTAGTATAGAAGTTGTGTAGTAGCTAGGACCCATCAGGTGGTTATAGAACCGAAATTAAATTCAAGCCCCGACACCTCCACTCACCAGCAAAGACCGTTGGTAAATTAACCTGTTAATTTATAGTGTATCATCTCTTATTTGGGGACAATAAAAGGTCTATTGAATAGAATTCTAGGGTCTAATATATATGAAGCTCTTAGAACAGCGTATAGTACACATTATATAGCAAGAAATGTTAGTTGTCATATGTTCAAAGACAAATTGTTGATGGAATTGAAATCTATATTGGGACACACATTAATATATTTGGAGGTAGCTTTCATGTTTCAGAATCTTTGGTATTGTTTAAAATTGTTTAACATTGAGTACATTAACTCACTTCTACGGTGACCTAAATTTCATCTATGATCAGATCTATCATGTTAATCTATTGTTTCATAATAGGTTGAGCTATCAAATGATGAGCACAAGGACAAGGTATAGTAAATCTTCACTTACTGTCTTCCAAGGGTTCTTGGAAACTGTGACTTGACATGAAATGCAGTATAACAAAACCAATTATTTTTCTCATCAGTGTTATAACTAAATGACCTTGAAGGAAAGAAACAATATATATTATTTGAGGACCTGCTGTAGACTGTTTTATGTAAAGTAACAGTTTCTAAGAACCGATTGGTGATGTTAAGTGAGAACTAACTGTATTAAGAATGTTTCAGGCCGTGAGGGGTGGCTCGTTCCTGTAATCCCAGTGCTTTGGGAGGCCAAAGCGGGAAGATTGCTTGAGGCCAGGAGATTGAGACCAGCCTGGGCAACATAGCAAGAACTCCTCTCTACAAAAACAAAACAAAACAAAAAATAATTAGCTAGGTGTGTTTCTAGTTACTTGGGAGGCTGAGGTGGGAGGATCACTTGAGCCTAGGAATTGGAGGCTGAAATGAGGCATAATAGCACCACTGCACTTCAGCCTGAGTGATAAAGCAAGACCCTACGTCTATTTTTTAAAAATTAATGTATGTTCTAGCTACTCGAGAGATATAGTAATGTACTTTTTAAAATATTTGTTTTGCATGATAGCTCCTACCAAGAAACAGTTACAATACAGTACAAAAACATGTTTTTAATGCTACCTCTCTATATTTATTTAGGTAGGTAATAGTATATTTCTACCTGATACTTATGTAATAGCTAGACAGCTGTTTGCAAAAATATTTTTAAATATGCTTATGTCATTACTTTTTCCTTTGAGAGATTTTTCCCTTTGAAATCTTCCAAGGCTTTTTATAATTCCAATAATATCAAGAAATCATACCCAAGATACTATGTTGCATCATTATTGAAACAGGAGTTTTAATTTTTATTCTTATTTTATTTATATATTTTATTTTTAGAGACAAGGTCTTGCTCTGCTGCCCAGGGTGGGATACAATGGTGCAGTCATGGCTCACTGCAACCTCAACCCATCATGCTTAAGCAAACCTCCTATCTCAGGCTCTCAAAGTAGCTGCGACTATAGGCACACACCACCATGCCTGGCTGATTACTGAATTTTTTTAGAGATCAGGCCTCACTGTGTTGCTCAAGCTGGTCTCAAACTCCTGGGCTTAAGTGATTCCCCCTCCTTGACCTCCCAAGTGGTGAGATTACAGGTATGAGCCACCATGCCTGGCCTGAAGTTTACAATGTATGTTTGTAGTAGACTGAATACTCTTATCAACTATATTTTGATTTGTAAAAGGGTCATCCTGCATGTTTAACATTACCAAATAATCTCAAACTAGATTAGAAGCAATGGAAATTAAATTAAAAATTTGTCATATAAAGTCACCACTGACATTTTTAATAATTAACCTTGGGTTTCTCTTGGCAAATTGATAGACTTTACACTGAAGCAGAAACTCCTATATATTTAGCGCCCTGCTTTTAATGTGGTTATTTCTGAAAAACATTATCAGAGTTTTCTGTCAACCAGTGATCATTAATATTGGGTAATTACAGTGTTTTCCCTTGTAATAGAAACCACCTATGGAGGGGTAGCAGCTTTTCTTGAAGGTTTAAATATTAAAACTATTTTAGCCTTTCTTTGAAACTATTTTGACTGAGTTATATTTTTGGGAAGATGTATTTTCCTTTCCTGGGGACCTTTCCAAATTGTTCAGAATTGTCTTCATTAAATTAAAGCACTTCTGTTTATGCATTTCAAATTTGTGTGCATGCGACTACACATTGTTCTAAGCACTGACGTAATATTTTCTCCTTCTAGATATTGACATGTTTTTGTTTGGCATTACACAGGCAGACTCTGAAAAATTTTCTAAATGACATCTACACTTAATAATTGCTGCAGATATTGTTGAAGAACCATGAGGTTGCAGTAGGGTTTTGTTTTTGAGAAGTTTTCAAATTTGTCTTAGTTTGGATTTTTTCCCCCCTTAGTTAAAGATTCAGATGAAGCCTGAGTCAGAAGATAGGTTAAGCTTTCCTGCCTCTGCTCCACTGGAATGGGATAGACTAATTTCCTTGGGATAAACGGAGGCTACTTAGATAGGATGTTTATACTATAAGGCAATTAAATACCTTTTAAGATGATGTAATTTCTAAAAGTAAAACAGAACCTGGAACCACAAGGCTGCTATTCCTAGCCCAGATAAATTAATATTAATTCTAAACCACAAAGATCTTCATAAAGATTGCTAAATATGAAGATTTTTATACCATTGCTCAGTAGTACATATCAGGTTGTATAACCTTGTGATGAAGAAATTTTCCTTCTGTATTCGTCACTTACTGTTATGTTCTCTATATTTGGAAAGTCTCCTTTTGTTACAGACTTGAAGTTTAAAGATGCATCATAAAGTCTAAAAGTAGGAAATGCCCACAAAATTTAACATTAACAGTTGTAGAACATATTGAATGCCTAAAATACAGTGTCTGAAGAAAGTGGAATATTTTGAGAATTTGACGTGCTCTTTATCTTCCAGATTGCTCAAAGCTGACTGTTTCCTTGTATCTAAACTAAAAGTTTATGGTAAGGTCTAAACGGGCATTGAGCCCAATAGAATGGAGAGATTGAGAAGAAAAAGGGAATCAACAGGGAAATAGCATGAATGGAAAAACATTCTAATTGTTAATTGTTTACTAGATGTAAACCTCTAAAGAGGTATTGAAAGAGGTTTTACAGCTTTGGCTTCATTATCCTTACCTTCTAAACCTTGTCTAAATGTGTCAAGAGTGTTTTGAGCTCAGAGTTTGAGCTGAAAAGAGTAATATTTCAGATACCTTAATACATTATATTTAGCCCTTTGTGTGGGAATTACTGCATTTTCATGTTATGTACTTTGTACAACTTTAAACATTTCCTATATTGAGTTTTTTTTTTTTTAGAGGCACTTCTGTTTATGTATTTCAAATGTGTGTGGATGCCACTACACATTTTTCTAAGCAATGAGTTAATATTTTTCTTTCTGAAAATTCACATGTTTTTGTGGCACTACACACACAGACTCTTTGAATAATCAAACTATTCACAAGCCAATTCTAAGTTAGAATATCTTTGTTTTTTTGTTATGTTTTGTTTTTATTAATAGCAAGTTCTTATACCTTAGTATTTGAGAAACACACAGTTAATAAAACAGAAGGAGGGGCAGCAATAAGATAAACTGGCTTTGCTTCATAAAATTATCTTGTTTTTAGATAAATCCAAATGACAACAACCATGCATCTTTTCTCAAACTAAGGTTTTATAATAGATGTTTTCATAACAAGTTGTATATCTACATTTCATTTATATAAAAGGCAGCTTTAAACTCTGACCACATTCAAAGTTACTTGTAACAAAGACTGGATTGTAATATGAACACATCTGGATTTATGTACAAATATGGCTGTATATAAAGGTAGCAGCAGTTTCTAGCTTTCCTTACTAGAATTGTGTCTGTATACTTCAGGCAGGAGTAGAAAAAATCCACGGCATATTGAGCTAGTATGTTTCTTACTTGCTAAAAAAAAAAAAAAAAAAAGTAAAAATAAACTGTGCCCATAAGTGCACACTATTCTGTAAAGAAAAATTCCTATTTACAGTAAAATATTTTAAATTTTAAAGCAGCATAAAAATATGAATACATTTTGATTGCTTTTTGGAATATTAAAGCAGAATAGATAAATGTGTCTGTGTTGTTTCCTGGAAAATTATTGTTAGAAAACTCATTTGAGTAATTATCTAGTAATCCCATAGTTAGCAGAATTTTATTTTATATTTCAATATTCATATTTCTATGAAAATTGTTCATAATTTAACATGCAAATAATTCTTTTCATTCACATGTTAATTTCCACAGCCTGTTTCTGTGAAATGTTTGCTTTTAATTTTTCTGATTAAAAAACGTTATCTAGTTTAGCTTTGTAACTTAGAGTGAGAAAAGGCTGTGGTTTGTTCTCTGAAATGCTTAACTTACTTTCAAACTGATTAAATCAGCCAAAGAATTTGAAGAGTTTAGCTATTAGATGTCAAATAATTGCTTGATTAACTTATACTTCAGTTTTTCAACTGTTCTTTTGACATATTAACGTGCTTCAATACAGGGAACAAATTTTTGAGGCTAGGGACATAGTAGGTGCTTGGCGTATTTGTCAATTGATTTAGAAACAAACATAGTGTAACTAAGTAGGCATAACATACTCTTTAGTTACCCCAAGAAAGGTATATTTAGACTTGTTTAGTAAGCAGAGGTGGTAATATTCAACCAAGTAAGCAAATATAAGTATGAAATAGTTTGCCTTTAAACCCACTTGGCAGTGGAAAGAGCCAAATGGAAAACTAGCTGACCACTCTGATCCTGTTTGTCTTACACAGTAGTTAAGCTAAATGCCACTCAGACAATGATTTATTTATTAAGGCAAAGAAAATATTTTTCTTTCCTAAAATCGTAATGTAAAATAATAAATATAAGAGGACATTTTGAATCTGTGATAGAATCCTTGTTCCTTGCCATAATATGTTAGGTTGCATAACCTTTTTTTTTAAAGGGACAAAAGCTGGGGAATTCATATGTTGTTTTAGCAAGAAAAAATAGATAATGGAAGTAGGACTTTCCCGCCCTTTCCTAAAGCTTCAAGGAATTTGAAGCTTGAAAAAGAAAATGAAACTTAAAAAATCCCAAATCATTGAGAACAATGTGCTTCCCTAGAGGCTCTTTTCATTATAATAGCACTTATTTCCAAGAATGCTTCTGAATATGTATCCCAGGCAATTAATGCAACATATATTTGTCTTTAATACTTTTCCAGTTTGAAGATACT
This sequence comes from Piliocolobus tephrosceles, assembly GCF_002776525.5. Classification (NCBI taxonomy): domain Eukaryota; kingdom Metazoa; phylum Chordata; class Mammalia; order Primates; family Cercopithecidae; genus Piliocolobus; species Piliocolobus tephrosceles. The sequence continues at coordinate 131,761,403 of NC_045435.1, forward strand.
TGTCCTCAGTGATAGAATGTAAATAGGAGTTGAATAGGTTTCTTTCTGTTCCATATCTTTTCTTTTTACACTGGTTGCCCTAGCAGGGGCTATCTTTTCCTTGCTTTTACCTCACCTTTTAAATCTAGTTTTTGTTATCTTTAGCGTTTTATTCAACTTCATTTTATATTTTGCTTTAGCATTCTAGTTCTATAGTGCTACTTTATCTTGTATATCACTCCGTACTTATTAGGGTTTTTCCATGTCTCCCAGTCACATCTCTTGAGGAATGATTCTCACTTGAGAGGTAGTGAGATTTTTCTTCCAGCTCATAACCAGGAGAAAGGAAGACCTGCCTGATTCCATCTTTGGACTCAAGGAGCCCATGAGATAAAGACTGTCTCGTAAGGTAGCATCAGGCTTTTGTTTTGACACAAGTTTACCATGTGTTTTCTATAATCTCCTTTCATTACCTACTAAAACGTATCTGAATGCTTACAGAGAATGGTTTTGTGCAAACTGCCTTGCTCTTGACTGCTTAGACAAACCTTATTTCTTGCCGTCTGTAACAGCTACTGCAATGGGCAGAAGTTAGAATTTCACCTTAAAATTGGGATTCTTACAAAGTCCACCAAACCCATGAGGAGTCCATATTTGAGTTTTGAGGATATTCAAAAGCCCTGAAATATTATGTAATTCCACATGTAATTTTCTGGAGAGTGAGTCTGTAACATACAGAGGTGTTGTGTCATGCCTCACCACAGTTGAAGAGCTATTTATATGCATTGTACAGAGCCCAAGGGTATTCTGGAAACAGCAAAGATCTGAAAACCTTGGTTATAGAGAATTAGAGAATTACTGTTCCATGAGTGTGGAATACATTATATTAGACTAGATGAGCTGGTGTAAAGGAGTCATTTTAACAAAATCAACAAAGGTTTCTTATGGCTGTGGGATAGCTGCCATGGAGCTAATTCCCAAGTGATCCCTCCTGAGTTGTTTTTGTAGAATCATCTGGGCCACTCTGCATTGTATTCATGCTGAGGTGATAGATGAATGCTTTTCAGAATGTGGACATGTTATGATACATTTCAGGATCCTTTTATCTTGAAAACTATGTTGCTGCCATGTTGGAAAAATAACACCTAGCAAAAATGATTAATGTGGAAGGGTACATCTTTAATCTGTGATGAAGAGAAATTGATTTCATCTTCACTCACCTCAAATCCCTGTTCTATGTAATGGACATTAGCAGATCTATATTGTACTCATGGCACCTAAATCATGCCATTAAAGGGAGTTTCAGATTTATTACCTATTGGATGTATTATTTATTCAGATTAAATGAGAATTTGGCTTTGCAATGTGTGTTAGTTATTTGGGTAATGAAGTAACAAACATTTTAATGTTACTTTTCAAAATGTAAAATTTAAATGGTTTATATTTGAATTATTACAGACGCCATATGCTTAGTGTACAACAGAAGTTTGTAATGTTTTTAATAAAAGTTATACTTTGGGAAGGGTGGTCCATGGAGGTAGAATGTACCAAACTTCCTACAGGAAATGTTTTTCTTTTCCCTAGATGAAAAGCATAATGATTGGAGTACCCTCCACTTAATTTAGTACACTAAATTCAAATTGGTTTTTAGAGTTACATTTGTGAAAAATCACTCTTGATTGTCTGTTTAAAAACCATCAAACTTCGGGTGTGGGTTTAATGACAATACTATAGAACAGCATATCTTAGAAAAAGAAACTATATGACAAATAAATTGCGGTGAGCATGTTTAACATCCTTTTAGGCAGCCTGTCACAGTGCTGGTTAGTGACCAAGTCAGACAGGCACTTAAGCAGGTCATTTCCAACGTTCACTGGTAGGTGCAGGTTTTATATGATGTTTGTTTTCCAACCTTTGATTTTAAAACTTTGAAATCTTAATTTGCAGAAACATTCTTGCCTGATAAAACAGACGTTATTTTGTGTTGCTTTGAACTGTTCACTTTTATAAACCTATGCTGTCCGAAGTGTATATTTCCAAGCTTTGTACCATTAGATAGGCTGTGGTCCTGAGTGGGCCAGTTGTTTCAGTATTGCTTGCAGATTTGATTCCTCAGTGGAAATATTCCCATAACGCTTATTCAGATAATTATTATTTATTCTTTAAGCATGAAAAGATGGTCAAATAACTATGGTGTAGTTTTCAGAATTATTTACACTTTTTGTGTAACACAAGAGAGATTATACATCCCTAGTAGAAATCTCAGGAAAAGAACCCTTTCCATTTGGTAGCAATACTTAGTTTTGAGATGTGCTTTGCATCTTTGCTGTAATTTGAAAGACAAATGGCTTAAGGTGCATGTTTTTAAATGAAGTGTGAGATATTTTTAAAAATATGCCTTTTTAAGAACTATTTCTTCTTGCATTTAGGCCTCTCTTAAGTTAAATCTCTGAGAGCCATTGTTTCCTTAAGCAAATAAGGTGCTTCTTTAATCCTCTTTGAGAGTGGGGAAAATGCTCACAGGGTATAGAGAAAGGAAGAGGACTGATACTCTCAGATACTTTGTAATATTTTAGTTCTTTGATTTAAAAAAAATCACTCTTCCTCTTTCTTAACAACTACTTTCTTTCCTCTAAACTAGACATTGGATGTTAAAATCTTCATGGATTTTAATTGAATCAAATCATGCTATTTCTGGGTAATTAATGATGGACAATACTAATGTATTAATTGAAGTATTCTATGCAGTACCATTTTACATGTTGGGTAACTCTGTCCTTAACTGATAAAGGAATAAATAATTTTAAATTTCATAGGATGTTTTCATTTTATGCATAATAAATCGAGACACATGCTAATAGATTGATACTTTCAAAAATCAAATTTTAAATGTACCACTTGCCTTTTAAAGTGACATCGAAGTGGTGCAGTCTGGAAAATGCATGATAGAATTTCTACCAAACATTAATATTTATCTTCTGGGTCACCACCCGAAGACTAATAGCACTACGTCTAGAATTCTTGTCATGGGCTGTGTTAGTAAAACAGTAATAAAAGTGATAGAGTAGTTCGCTATTTTATGTCCTGTGGCTGGTTATGGTCATCTGGCTAAAGTCTATCCCATATAAATCCCTTGTGTCAACAGTCGGGAACATTCAATGATGTGCTTGAAATATTTTTAACATGTGGTATTTAGAATGTTTAGAATGTCAAAGGATCCTTTGTAATGATCTTTCCCTTGGGTAGTTCAAAAGATATTTTTTAAGTTATTTTTCAAAGAGCACAGTGTTTGAAGATTTTAATAATATATAAATCTAGAGTACTTTGGGGGGAAAAAAGTTCAGTTCTAGAAAAAAAAAATCATCCCATACAGTGAAGTGATATATTAGTCAAATAATCTATGCAAAATTCAAGAAAATAGAGCATGTGTTCATTTTTTGTTGAAAAAAGAAACTTTTTTTATGAACAAGAGAATGGATTTGATGCTCCCTTAGGAAACTGTTACACTCTTCTCCAATTGTGTTTTTCACATTTTATGTTCAAGTGTAGATGACTGAAGAGATAGCATAACCTGTTCATATTTTTCATAGAACATATTAAAGGCTGTTTCTATGGCAACAACTTTTAATTGGCAAATCTCATTCTGTCAGCACTCGCAAGTGGATTTTTCTTGGGTACATTGAATTGTTAGAAATGCTTCACAAAGTAAAAGTTAGATTTGGCATTGCTCTTTGGCATGAAAAATGTTCATGGTCAAGGATTTATTTTGTTAAATAATTTATAGTATGTGTAGTAAGTTGCTGTACAGATGATACATCTATCTCAACATCTTGTTGGTGTGTCAAGATACCTGCTGAGAATTGATACATGTAGGGCTTGCAAACTGAAAATAGCAACTTAGGTTATTTCACACAAGTAAAGTAGGTAAGTGCCTTACCTGGCAGAAAAAAAAAAGTTTGAAAAAAAACTAAAGTCCTTTTAGGCAACATTTTAGACTTTTTAAAAGCAGCATATTTATAGTTTTTATTTCCTTATGGCCCTGACTTTAATAGTATAGATTGATTTGTTAGAAACATAGTTTGGAGCTTTCTTTCTCATGAATTTTATTTCTTGAATCAATGTGGTGCAGAATGTTGAAGCAGGTATTTGGTAAGTTGGATCTGGCTACTGCAGTGTTATAAAAATAGATTAAGTAAACAGACACAGCAGGCCAATGCAGCTTGAATTTTGAACCCTTCTGAGACCCAGTATAGCTTTAATAGTCTTTAGTTCTAAGAAGGAAAAACTATGAATCCCTCAGATAATTTTAATATTATATAATGAAGGAAGATCTATCGTACAGCCAAGAAACAGGTGTTGTATCTTTTGTAATTGTTTCAGAGTGCTTTATCTGAAAGCTTCAATTTTTAAGCTATTCCAGTCTGCTGTGTATTTTTTTTTTTTTTTTTGGTCTTTGCTATTTTTATATCACTGCGGTAGCCATAACCCTGCACCAAGTACAAGACGGTATTGCGGTTCATGTTGAATATAAAACTGTTATTAAGCAAATTCTTGGAAAGAAGGAAATTGTCTGCATTCAAGACTTAATATATTAAAATCAAATTTGTCTTCTAAAAATTAAAATATGAAAGGACTAAATGAAACTGTATATTTCCCCCTCTTCAAAAGTCGTGAGTTCATGTAGTCAAGGACCAAAATCTGATTAGTCACTCATTTTAATTATTTTTCACTGTTGCAGATATTCTGTAAAAGTCTTCCTTTCTCCCATCTATCATCTTTGTCTCTTAAAACTGTCCTTACTGTGTTTTTGGATTTTTGTCCTTTTCATCAGAAGTCACAGAAAGCCCTTATGGCTGAATAGTTCAACTTTACCTAGGTAAAGTGCCATTGTATCTTTCTAATCCATATGTTTCCTGAGCAGTTATGACTCTTGTAATTTTATAATTATATTTAAAAGAAATTATGTGTATGTATATTTATAGATATAAGTATGTGTACACACATATGCATATATGCTCTGTGGGCATATTTGTGTGAATTTGTTTCTAGTAGTCTTAAGAAAAGGATGAGATGGTATTATTAATAACTTAGATGAAGAATGTTAAGCCAGTTTGCCAAGGCTTTTCCGTAAATTAGTGAGAAAGGTAAAAGTAAAAATAAAGATTAGATGGCCTACAGCTCCCTGTAAAATAATCCATTCTCAGAACCACAGACCTTGTGCGTTGTTTTATGGGCCAACAGGATTTCACTAGACCCTTGACATTCTTGTTTAGATTTCTGGTTTTTAATACTCAGGAACTATCCCAAAACTTCATTACATGTAATCGATTGTTTTTGGTCCTTGGGAGGAAATTTACATCAGGTGCTCTGAGTTGGCTTGAGGACTCAGCTGGCGAAGGCATTTAGTTGGCCACCCTCTTCAAGATATCTTTGTTGACTGTTCACGTAAGCCATAACTGTGGTGAAGAGGATGGAGTATTTGTCCATTTGGGAATTTACAAAGGTCCATGGAACACATAACATTAAATTATCAGGCTCTTTTCATACCAGTGCTTTACAAACAGGACTTGAGAAATGAGAATAGTATAATGAATGTCAGTAGTTACAGATTTTAGCTTTTCAGCTTTTATTAACCCTACCAGTCCCAGTCCTATAGTTGAGTGAAACAATATATGTCTGTCTTCTCTTTGCTCTCAATTTCTATGCCAAGTGCAGTTCCCTTGATTGTGAGTGCTTCAGACTCCCAGCTCTTACATTTACCCACCCAGGTCCAATCTAAAATTTCTGACTTTGAGGAGGTATGACTAGGTACTCTATGGGAAAAGGGTAGGATAGAAAGGGACATAGAATTCCTGGGAAATGATCACCGATTCTGATTCAGAGGCTTAGCAGTTGAAAGCTAGAGCTGGAAATCTGGAAGCATTATTAATGGTATTCAGTAGGTATCTGGCAGCATATCTGGTAGCCTGCATGTGCATTATTTACACAGGTATTCAGGTAGATGAAGTGACTAAATGAAGAAGTATCTTTATCACATACAGTGAATCATGTTCTAACATAAGGGCAAAGAAGGAAGGTGAAGTGGTGGAGAAATAGTTTCTGAGTTACTGGAAAATGTGAATGTAGACATTATTAATAAAGATTAATAATAAACCTTTTTTGGTTTAGAGCCTAATTCACATACTTTTAAACAGTGTCCAAGTTGACACGAAATATTTCATAGATTTGAATGGGGATCAATCTCTGTACATACCCTTTTATAGAGTCATGCATCTCTTTTTTTTTTTTTTTTTCTTGAGATGGAGTTGCAGTCTTGTTGTCCAGGCTGGAGTACAATGGTGTGATCTCGGCTCACCACAACCTCCGCCTCCCAGGTTCAATTGATTCTCCTGCCTCAGCCTCCAGAGTAGCTGGGACTACAGGCATGCACCACCACATCTGGCTAATTTTTGTGTATTTAGTTGAGGTGGGGTTTCTCCATGTTGGTCAGGCTGGTCTCGAACTCCTGACCTCAGGTGATCCACCCACCTCGGCCTCCCAGAGTGCTGGGAGTAGCACAGGTAGCACAGGTATGAGCCACAGTGCCTGGCCCCGCATCTCTTAATGATTGGGATATGTTCTGAGAAATGCATTGTTAGGTGATTTTGTCATTACGTAAACATCATAGAGTATACTTGCATACACCTAGATGGTGTGGCCTCCTACATACCCAGGCTATCTGGTTATAGCCTATTGCTTCTAGGCTACAAACCTGTACTACATGTAACTGTACTGAATACCAAGGGCAATTGTATCTCAGTGGTATTTATGTATCTAGATATAGAAAAGGCACACTAAACAGATGGTATGAAAGATTAAAAATTTTTACACCCATGTAGTATACTTACGATGATTGGAACTTGCAGGACTGGAGGTTGTTCTGGATGAGTGAGTAAGTAGTAAGTGAATGTGAAGGCCTCAGAGATTACTATACATGACTGTAGACTTTACAAACACTGTGCACTCAGGCTATACTAAATGTATATTTTTTTGTTCTTCAGCAAGTTAACCTTCATGTAATTGTTTATTTATTTATTTATGTATTGAGACGGAGTCTCGCTCTGTTGTCCAGGCTGGAGTGCAATGGCACAATCTCAGCTCACTGTAATATCTGCCTCCCCGGTTCAAGAGATTCTTCTGTCTCAGCCTCCCAAGTAGCTGGGACTACAGGCCACCACGCCTGGCTAAGTTTTGCATTTTTAGTAGAGACGGTGTTTCACCATATTGGCCAGGCTGGTCTCGAACTCCTAACCTTGTGATCCGCCCGCTTCGGCCTCCCAAAGAACTTTTTTAAATTTATAACTTTTTTTTTAAAAAAGTATTGACTCTTTTGTAATAACACTTAGCTTAAAATGTAAGCAGATTGCACAGCTGTACAAAAGCTTTTTATATCTTTAAGGCTTTTCTCTTTTTTTTTTTTTTTTTTGTAAACCTTTGAAAACTAAGACACAAACATATATGTTATCTTAGGCTTACACAGGGTCAGGGCCATTCATATCAATATCTTCTTCACTCCACATCTTGTTCCACTAGAAGGTCTTCAAGAATGGTAACGTGCATGGAGCTGTCATCTCCTGTGATAACAATGCCTTCTTCTGGAATGCCTCCTGACAGGCCTGCTGGAGGCTGTTTTACAGTTAACTTTTTTTTTTTAATAATTAGAGTAAGCTAATGATAAGTAGTATAGTAAATACACAAACCAGTAGCACAGTCATTTATTACCATGTTTTGTACTGTACATAATTGTATTATACTTTTATATGACTGGCGGTGCAGATTTGTTTACATCAGCATCACCACAAACACATGAGTAATATATTGTGCTGTAGTGTCACTCAGTGATAAGAATTTTCAGCTCTATTATAATCTTAAAGAACCACTGTGAAATATGCAGTCTATCATTGACTGAACTGTCATTACATGGTGCATAGCTGTATATGTATGGATATTGATCTCTGTCTCTCTGCATGTGTGCGTGTGCGTGCACGCGCACACACACACTGATATAAGTGGGTTGTAGTCCTCTGGTGACTTAGGCCAAGATAGTGTTTGAAAATGAAATGCTATACCTTCTTTATTGTAATAGCAAATCAAAGCTAAATGGCAGTAAAACTGTTACTGGACTGGGATACTTGATGCAGGGAGAGGGTCACAGGGCACAGGCAAGAATTCCTTTGCCCTAAAGACTGCAGAGTAGCAAAGCAGAAGCAGCACTTTGTGGAAAGACACAGCTTAACTAGAACAATGCATAAAAGCCTTTGAAGTGCCCTGATGTGAGAGTGAGACTAGAAAACTTTCATTTAACAAATCTAGATAAACTTATAATAAGAACAACAGCTAAACTCTGCCTGTGTTCTCTAGGTGCTAGGTATTGACTTTACACAAATGTCCGTTTAAATCCTCTTATATAACCTTATCAGGGAGATAGTATAGTTATTCCCATTTTATTGATGAGGAAACAGAGGTTTAGAGGATTAAGTTCTATGTACAAGGCCACAGGGCTGGCAAATGGCAAAACTGGGATTTGAACCTGAATACATCTTTCTGCTTTTTTGAGTTCCTACTCTTAAGCACTCTCTCCTTTTTCAGTTTTAAAAGAATGTTGCAGCATAATATTACACATTAAGTTGCCCTTTCTTAGATAAATTAAAACCTTACCTAAAATGAATAATGATTCTAAGTCTGAACCATGAAATCTTCATAGCAAGGACAGATGTTATGTAACTGCTTAAACTTCTGTTCACAGATTTTTGACACTACCATTCAAATTTATGACCTTTTTACATTTTCGTTTTTTCTTCCAGCTTCTCATACCTATAAACCTTCCTCCTTTTGACCTTGTTATTTGCATTTGAAAACTTGGTCCATAAAGCTTTCCTGAAAATCACATGGAAAGCAGTATTTCGTACAGCTCCAGAAAACTTTTGGAAGGAAGACTGACAGTGTTGGGGGCTTAATTCTGCATGCTTCCTTATTCTCTGCATTTAGCTCCTGCCTGACATGTGCAGCATATTGCTAAACACGTGCCAGACGTTATTGTAGTGATATTTTCTATAGAAAACACCTTGGTATAATTCAAGATGAAAAATAGAGTATACATGAGAGGTGAAAAGGCAAATTTGATGATTAAAGTGCTGACATCCCAGTTGGAAGCACTGAGAAGTACATTCAATTGCCTCTGGCTTGCTGAATCTGTTTGTCTATCCCGTACCCACCCCCATCTCACAGGGCTAACAGGGAAGCACATTTTGAAAATTCTGATGAATGCATTCCAATTCTATTTTGGTGGGAAAGGCTGAGTTTGCAGGGAATTGGTAGTAAGGTATTGGCACTTTCTTTGTTTCTATAGTATCAATAAATTACAAACTGCCATTTCTTTTACTGAACATGGGTTTCAAATACAGAGCTCATGATTAAGTCCTGTCATTTTGTGCAAAAATAAAAAATATGCTTACATTATAGAGAAGCAGTTGAAATTTATAAATAGTAAGTAGTGGCATAAAGACTTCTTTTCTCTTTACATAGTGCAACATGAACAGAAATCTCAGCAAGAAATACCTGAAGATGGGTCTTATTATTTTTTTTAAATATAATCCCCTGCTTAGGTAACATTAGACATGTTAATACATATTTCACTTATTTCTATGTAATACTTTTATTATCAATTTCAGAGCTCATTTCTGAGACAAAATTCAGAAGTAAAGTTGATATTAAAACCATTGGAGCGGTGTTAATGGAAGACAGAATTCAACAAATTGAGCCTTTTGTACATATTTACATTTCATGTGCTTTTTAAAACTCAAAAAATGAATGGAATGCTTTTGAAAATCAGCATACTTATCCTACTTCTGCCTCTTTGAATAAACTACTATCCCAGAATTTCTACTTTTTGAAAGCAGCAACAAGAAGTAAAACAAAACATTCAAAGCCTTAGTGTTGAGATTTTGAATACTATATGTCCGTTTTAACATTTATTCTTAACCCTTTCTATTTTTGTCCTCCTTGGCAAAATTATGTAATAGCCTTAACTGCGTGAGCCATAATCTCCAGATGGGTAAGATATACACAAAGAAAGACGATATATTACAAAAGCACCTTTCAGAATATTCCATGTTCTGACAATACAAACACGTTCTGAAAGGTAGCTACTCCCACTTTTTTGCAGTAATATCAGGGAAACTTTAAATGAGATGTAAAAATATTCCTGAGAAGTATTCTGAGTAGAAAATCCCAAAGGCCTTTTTTTGTTGTTTTTAACAGGAAAACATGCTTGTACAGATGACTTGTTGAATTTTCTAGTTTTTGAAATGGTGTACAATTTGTTGCCTTGGATCCTAAGTTTCTAGAGTGCTGCTATCTTATTGCTTCAGGAGCCCAGAATCTCTTGCCAAGATGTCTCCCATAGGAAAGTACCAGAACTCCTTTACATAAACATCTCTGTCCTCTCACCTAACCCTCCCTGGCCTGTCTCCTTGACTTCTGTCATTCCTCCCTGAAATCCCTTTTCCATGTATACCTGTTTTCTAGATAGTACTGAACTGCTGGAAAATAGACACTGTATTCCCAATAGACTGGGAGTAGAAGGAGCCCGTGGTCATTGAATGGCTTTTAAATCTGGAATGTAGGTTAGAATTAGCTTGCAGCTACAATCTGTCTTAGAGAATTTCTTGATATCCAAGACTAATTCCAGGTATCAGATAACTTGTAATGGGCATGATAATTTTAGGCCTTTTACTTTCTGAGAATTGAATATACCCAAGAATAGCAGCAAAGAACTAAAAGTCTCTGGAACCGTACTGCAACACTGGGTGAGAAAGCCGTTGACTTAACCTTCTTAAGGAAATGAATGGTAGGGTGAAATATGATTCAGGTCTGAGAGAATATCATTTGACTATTAGCATCCCAGCTTTATTTGTGCCTCTTCTTGAGAGTGTTTCTCCTGAAGTTACCTTCCATTGATGTCTTCTATAACTAACTTTCTTTACCAATTGGAATTGCATTTTGTATTTCTTTTTCTATCCTGCATTATCCAGCATAATGATAGGCAAGTAGATACCTAATGTATATTTATTAATGGATAAATGTAGAGTATGAACAACATGTGGATATATGTTCCCCTTTCCTATGTGTGAGCTATAGTTGGCACAGTGAATTTTAGTATTATGTAGTTTACTAGTTCTTTGTAGAAATTGTTTTCTCAAAGGTAATTTCTTTATCACTTTTAGTAGGAGATATGAAATTATTTTAAATAATTTTTTTCTGAGAACTATACTGGAAAAATAGTGTCTAATTTATTAAGCTGTTCCAGCAGTTATTGAGAGTAACCAATTTAGTTATAAATCTATTTTTATCACTGACATTCAGTTCATCCTACATGGTTTTCTAAAACGAACCTACCATTTTAAAAACCAAGATTGTTGGATAGATTTTCTTCACAATTTCATCCAAAGTGAGAATCACTGAGACAGCAGTAATATTTTGAGGGCAAAACCAAATTTTTCCAAAGAGTAACAGATAACATTGTTTATAATTTGCAAAATAGTCATAGTCAATTAGTGTGAAATACATATTTTAACTTAATGTGTACTGTGATGAAAGCTATAAGAAGTCTGTCTGACTATATTTATATACAGTGAGAAGAGTCTTCCACAGACTGTTTGCTTAATTGCTGCATTTTTAAACACCACTAGCTATTTGAATTTCAGTTTGACACTGTTTTAGTTCTGAATATAGCCTGCCAAATCTGTTTATACGGTACATATGCATCATGCAGATGTCTCCGATACCTTAATTGTTCTGTGACCTTGTACAAATTATTTAATTTCACAGGATGTCTGAATCCTTGTCAGCAAAGTGGGGAGTAACAGTACTGGTGCTATAGAATCCTTGACACAATTATGTGAGATTTAGTCTTTCCTTTATTTAGCACTCTGTGGCACACTCTAAGCTAGGTGAAACAGAGCCCCTGCCCTCACGGACCTTATTCCCTAGTGCAGGAATTAGTCGATAAATAAACACATAAATAAGCAACATAATTACAGGCATGACAAGTACTATACAGAAAATAAACAGGGACAAGTGTCAGATGAATCCTGACTCTGGGAGACCTTTAGATGGGTATTATGTCCACTACTCTTTTGGAAGAGCATAAACAATAAATGGTAATTTTCTCCCTTCATCATCCATAGTTAATTTTTTTACCCCCCCAAGAAGGAGCCTCACTCTATTGCCAGGGCGGAGTGCAGTGGAGCGATGTCGGCTCACTGCAATCTCTACCTCCCAGGTTCAAGTGATTCCCCTGCCTCAGCCTCCCGAGTAGCTGGGACCATAAACACGCACCACCACGCCAGGCTAATTTTTGTTTGTATTTTAGTAGAGACGGGTTTTACCATGTTGGCTGGGATGGTCTTGATCCCCTGATCTCGTGATCCATCCGCCTTGGCCTCCTAAAGTGCTGGCATTACAGGCGTGAGCCACCACGCCCAGCCTTCAGCTTTTATTTAATTATTATATTCACAGTCTATAAAACAAAAATATGGATAAGTAGTTTTTATCCTATGAGAAATATTGTTCAAGTTTAAGATTTCATAGCAGATATATTATTGCTTCAAGGTTAATGGAGTGACTAGTACATTTTCATTATTTTGTAGCATAATATAAATTATTTTAAACTTTTTGTTCAGATGCAGGCCAACTGTTAATGCTGTTTATCAAATGATAGTGCTAATTAATGTTGGTCTGTTTTTTCTTCTCAACCATTTTGGTGCTGTATTTCCCAGAAGACATTTGTGTGCTAGCTTACCTTGCTATCCTACTGGAACAATTTAGGCAGCTGTTTTGTCTTGGATTGTTAGGTCCTATATAACCAGACAATCAGTCATTACTCTTGAATTCTCTTAATGAGTGCAGTCTTTCTGTATCCTTAGGTCATCTTCACTAAGGAGTATCTTCCTGAAATCCAAGTAGGCCTCCACAAGAGCATTTAATGGATGGATTATCTTTGCTTGTGTTGTAGAGTTCTTAACCTGGCATTGATGTTACTTTCGCTTAACTCTTGTGTTAACTCTTAACGTCCCCTGAACAAAGCCTTTACCCCAACCAGATTGCTTTAGCCACTGTCTGTTGCCTAGCTGGAATGTTGCCACCTGTGTGGTTGTAGTTACTGCCATTTTACCTATCAGGCCCTCGTGGCTTTAATTCCTGGGAAGTCAGCTGTGTTATAGAGCAGGGGTCCCCAACCCTGGGCCGCACAGCAGGAGGTGAGTGGCAGTGAGTGGATGAAGCTTCATCTCTATTTACAGCTGTTCCCCATTGCTGGCATTACCACCTGAGTTCTGCCTCCTATTATATCAGTGACGGTGGCGCTGGATTCTCATAGGAGCGTGAACCCTATTGTGAAGTGTGCATGCGAGGGATATAGGTTGGAGATGCTTTATGAGAATCTGATACCTGATGATCAGTCACTGTCTCCTGTCACCCCCAGATAGGACCATCTAGTTGCAGGAAAACAAGCTCAGGGCTCCCACTGATTCTACTCTATGGTGAGTGTTATAATTATTTTGTTATATATTACAATGTAGTAATAATAGAAATAAAGTACGTAATAAATGTAATGCATGTGAATCATCCCAAAACCATTCCCCACTCCACCACCACCAATCCAGGGAAGAACTGTCTTCCATGAGGCTGATCCCTGGTGCCAAAAAGGTTGGGGACCACTGTTATAGAAGACATAATCCTCAGACTCGATATCAGACCTGATTTGCTACTATGTGATCTTAGGCAAGTCATTTCACCTCTCTGAGCTTTAATTCCCTCGTTGGCGTAATATAGTTAGTACACTTAACTCATATCATCATTTTAGGTTAATTAAATATGCTTTTGAAAGTCCTCCACTCCTAGTCTGTCATTCCTCTGCATTTTTTTCCACCCCGGTTTCACAGCACAGTTCATATTAACAGTCATCTATTTTCTGTAATATATCCTGTATTAAGCTTTATTGCTTCCCTACCTTGACCCTATTCCACCTTTTCTTCTGTTTTATGTTTGTTTTTGTTTTGCTTTTTGGTAGATTGTCAGATAACAGGGAGAGATAAATTAAGATTCTCAAAAAAGTTTGGGATTACCTGTTTATTGTAATGAACCATTTTTTTCAATTGCTTGAAGAGTATTTAGGATAAATGAAGTACAAGAAATGGTCTGTATGAATTAACAATTTCTTTTCCATGATGAACCCGTAGAAATATATTAAAGAAAAACTCACGGGGGTATAGCATGTTCCTAAGTGTAACATTGGGAGAACAACACAAAAGGAAAAAATGACAGAAATATACTGATGGGAAGTAGTAAGCTGGTAGGAGAATACAAAGAGAAAATATAATAATTCTGTGCTATTGACACATGTAATAGGATGTGATGTATTACTAAAACGGATTGTCTAATCTGAAAGTTTCTCCAGCTTAAAAAAATCTTGGAGATAAGAACATTGGCATTCCATTCTAAGACCTGCTAGGTTTCAAATGATTGAGAATATGTTTTTTTTAAATTATTATTATTATTATTATTATTATTATTATTATTATACTTTAAGTTCTGGGATAACATGTGCAGAACGTGCAGGTTTGTTACATAGGTATACACATGCCATGGTGGTTTGCTACACCCATTAACCCGTCACATACATTAGGTATTTCTCCTAATGCTATTCCTCTGCTAGCCCCACTCCCCCTGACAGGCCCTGGTGTGCGATTTTCGCCTCCCTGTGTCCATGTGTTCTGATTGTTCAACTCCTACTTACAAGTGAGAATATGCTGTGTTTGGTTTTCTGTTCTTGTGTTAGTTTGCTGAGAATGATGATTTCCAGGTTCATCCATGTCCCTGCAAAGGACATGAACTCATCCTTTTTTATGACTGCATAGTATTCCATGGTATATATGTGCCACATTTTCTTTATCTATGTTTTAAGCATAAATAATAAAGCACTGATAATCTGTAAACTTTACTTGAATCTGTTTAAAGTATTTCTTGGTCCTTTCACAGTCATCTTTAATATTTCCTTAAAATAACCCTATTGATTAATATAAATATTTTCCTACTGTGTCATGTGAGCTCCAATGCTTTTACCAATTCACACAAGGCAAGGAACCTTCCCCCTGCCATAAGCCAGTAAACTGTAGCAAAACCCAGTAGTCTGTAATGTGGAATACAGGTTTTAGAAGAAATTCTACTTTGTTTGTGTAATCGGTTCATTTTATTTTCAGCCAATTTTCTACTCTTTCAGAGATTATTTAAAACAAATTCACTTGCTAAATAGTCTTTTCAAACCACAATTTATTCATTTATATTTTTTCACAATTTATTTTTAAAAAATCAAACCAAAAACAGTTGCCCAACTACAGCACAAAAGAAATGTAAATTCAGAGCCATATTTTAAAAATGAAGTTTGACATTATTTTGAATTATGGGTAAGTGCTATGAAACAAGATACGCATAAGTTTGGAAACAGGCAAAAATAGTTGCATGTAGAGACTGAGCCCTGTTTGGATAACATAGAACTTAGTCATACAATTATGATTTTTGAAACAGTTTCAGAACAGTTGTTAGACCCATCTACTCATTCTTTCTCTTTATGTTAGTGCATGTAATATATTAGTGTAGCACAATTTTTTTTTTAATTAAAAAAAAAAAGACCTTTCATGTTTGAATTCAGGATAGGTTAGGATTCTTTTAGGGTGCATAGTAAATTATTGTTTTTAAATATTGTGGCTGAATATGTCACATTCAAAAAACATACATTAAAATTATCAACTCCTAGTAGAATCAAATGAAGCAAAGATATGGAGTGTATGTGTGTTAGTATGCATTAGAAAAGGAGTAAAGTGGGAGATTATGAAAGATGGGTCTGGGATTATTATCTGGAGAATGGTAAAGTCTGTGTTACCTCTTGCTTGGACTGTTAACATAATTACTTAATTGGTCTCCCCTTTCCAGGCTCTTAGCCTCTTCAAGCCCTCTTACATTCTTGTCTGAGGAATTCATGAAGTACAGCTTTGCTGATTTCCTTTCCACCCCATTCACTGGCTCTTTCTGGCTTACAAAAGGAAGTAGACAATCTTTAATACAGTATTTGAAACCTTCCCCAAGCTAGTATTTGAAACCTTCCCCAAGCTACCTTTTCTAGGTCCTTTTTCAAACTTGTTTCCCACTGCTCTTATTACAGATTTATTACTTGTCACTGATGCCCCAATGTATGTTTCCTCTACCTAGATACCTTTTCCAACTCTTCATATATGAATTTAGCTTCTTTTTTGAAGCTATTGTCTGATACTTCTAAATGGAAATAGTCCCCTTGTCTTTAAAAATTACAAGAACTCTATCTGAATGTCTTTTGTGACACTATTTGCCCTATAGCCTTATATTCTATTAATAGCTATTTATATGCATGCCTGTTTCCTTTCTTAGGATAGGTTTCTAGTTCATTTTGTGTTTCCACTGTCCCATAGCACAATGCACATGAGAGGTCTCATCATACAGTAGGTGAATAAATATACAAATGAGCTGTTCTGAAATTTGGTATAAAATATATTCAAGGTGAGACCACTTCTGCCTGCCTTGCCTTGCCTTCTTCTTCCTTCTTCTTTCTTCTTCTTTATTCCTTCATTGTTCTTCTTCCTTCTTCATTCTTCCTTCCCTCCCCCTCCTCCTGTTTCTTTTGTCTCATCCATTATTACCTTTTTCTCCTAGCTTAATTGTTCTGCTTTCTCGTTTGCATCTGTGTCTACACATACTGTATTTCTGACCTAGTTATCTAGCTCTTCTACAACAATTTCAGAAAGTAGGTATACTCTGGTATTATTCTAAGAAAAACAAAAGAGATTGCTTATTTAATTTTTTTTTTTTCTTTTTGAGACAGGCTCTTGCTCTGTCACCCAGGCAGGAGTACAGTAGTGCTCACTGCAGCCTCAACTTCTTGGGCTCAAGCAATTCTCCCAGGTAGCTGGGACCAGAGACGTGTGCCACCACATCTGCCTAATTTTTTTCTGTTTTTTGTAGACATGGGTTCTCACTATATAGTCTCAAGCGTCTGAGCTGAAGTGACCCTCCCATCTCTGCCTCCCAAAGTACTGGGATTACAGGCATGAGCCGCTGCGCCCAGCCATTCTTGTTAATTTTTGATGACTTCTAATAGGAGAAGCACATTATAATTTTCATTTTCCATCTCTATTGTAGTGAAATTGTTTGTTTTATCTGAAAACAAGCAGGAATGACAAAGTTTTCCTTCAATCCCTAGATTATTTAGGCCACTTTCATTCTGGCTACCAAATGGTGGAATGCATGCTGACCCTGACATTACTAGTACTTCCTAACTTCATAACTTAATATTGTCGGGACCTTACATGAGACATTTAACCTCTGGGAACTGCAGTTTCCTGATTTGTAATATGAGGCTAATAAGAATACCTCATGGGATTGCCATGAGGGTAAATGCTACATGTTATTGTGAGAGTTAATGGTAGACATTGTAATTACTTTTGAACAGGCCACTGAGGAGAGGATTCTACTGATAGTACTAATTGTCTTCCTAAACAAACAGCAGCAGTCCTGTTGAGACATCTTATCTCCTTACTTGAAAATTTATAATATGCCACTTTACTTTTATAAACATTTACTGTAGCTATGAAATTTTTAACTTGAGCTTAGGCAACTTAAAATGGAGTTGTAAAAGCAATATTGTCAGGTTAACATACGAACTGCCTAAGACCTCTAGCCCTCGATGGGTGATAAGAAAGCTAAATTGTGTAGAATCTATTATTACTTATCTAATTTGCTATAAATAACACTGATAATACACTCTTTCGTAAGTGTACTATGTATGTTGAGTATATTTTTAAAAGAATAAGGGCTCTCAAGGGTTACATTGATATTGTGGATCTCTTATCCCCCCTCTTCCCTTGAAATCTTTTCTTTCTTGTGAACGACTTGTTTAGAAATAACCCTGTGATTATGCAGGTATTGCTGGTCGTGAGACCCTGTCCAGGATTATGTGCCCGAAGGAACAAAGGACAGTAGCTTTTTATGCCATCCATTGCACTTCAGTGCTCTTTTCCCCAGTGTATATGAAATGAGCTGTTTGGAAAAGGGATAATTTAAAAACAGAAGTATCAGTTAACTGACAGTCAGATAACATTAGCAGTTATCTTGAAGTCACTGGCAAAAACAAAGTTTAAAAAAACTCTGGAAAAGGTTGTGGTTGGTAACTGAGAATGTGTGTTAGTATATGTAAACCAACCTGTGGTCTTCAGAGTAGCCGTCATTAGAATCATCTGGGGAGCCTTTAAAATACACTTATGCCTGGGACCCAGCCAAAACTATCTAAATAAGAATTTCTGGGAGTGGAGGCTGGATGTAGGAATTTTTTTTAATAATATACAGTCATGGCCAAGGACCAGTTACTAAGCTTTACAGTATTGTCAAGTGATGTGATAGATGGGACACCCAGAAATGCCCGTCTGTCTCTTATTCATTCTACAAACATTTATTTAAAATGCTTAGGTTGCCAAAATATATGATTCCTAATCAAGAACGGTAGACAGACTTGTAGAAATTACCTATAATATAGCTTGACAGGTGCTGAATTCACTACTGTGAGTTTATTCTACTTCACAAGAAAAGGAAAGGAGGAAGGGAGGGAAAATGAAAGAAAATTTCCTTAGTAAGTGACATTTGTAAAGGGTCACTTCTCATAATCAAATGTAACCTATTAAAGTGAGTTACTTTTAATATCAATTTCTTTTAAAAACAGATGCCGAGTTTCTTAATGGTAAGTGAAATAAGCATGAGTTGATTCTTACTTTGGTTTGAGGAAAGCTTTGTCGCAGCTACTCTAGGAGCTACTGTTTCTTGGACACAATTTCCCAAGTGAAGCTATGGCTTGCACATGGAGTTTTTAGTACCTGCATAAGGGCATGTAGCTAGTGGGTGAGAGAGCTACAATGAACACAGGTCTCATTGGTTCCTGGATATGTGTTCTTTCATTGCACTAAACTATACTATAGTCCAGTGATAGAGGCTTCGTTTGGGTTAATTAAAAGAGATTCACTAGAGGCTTCATTTGGGTTAATTCATTAAAGGAGATTTACTAGAGGCTTTCTTGGTTAGTTCATTAAAGGAGGTTTTAACTTGATGGTGAGCTGGCAAACTCTGACAAAAGGAATGTTGAAGGAACAGGAGAAAAGGATGCTTTCAAGCATCTCTGGAGAAATTGACCTGGGTGATGGGAACCAGGGGTTGCAAGGTAAAGAATGTGCTAGGAGAGGGAGAGCAGCCTGGTCATTTTCATTTTCTGAGTACCAGACCATAATTGAGGCCCCTGTATATATTCCCCCATTTAATATTCACGTCATCCCCAGCCTGGTATTCTTATCTTCATTTTTGTGGAAGAGGAAGTTACAATTCAGTGAGGTTGAATAATTAACCCAAAGTCTCACTACTCATAAATATCAAAATTGGGACTTGAACAAGCAACTTTCTGATTTCAGTTCATGTGATTTTTAGCCATTGAGCTGGAACTGTATTGCTCTTTCTGTGTCAACTCCTGGGACTGTCTCTGTGCTTACCTCTAAGGCTTGTGTATATGAGAAGCTTACAAGCTTAGGATACAGTTACATCCAACAGGTGACCATATTTCTTACTTAGGTGGGAGCAGAGCCACAAATTCATACTTGGATACCAGTAGTAAGCAGTTAACTGAGAAAAGGAGTAAATGGTAGAAGACTAGGGGAGAGAAAAATATATTTGAATGAAGAAAAAAATGGGGCTATTGTATGTCAGTTTATGGACCCTGAAGAAGATGCAAAAGGAATGTTTGAGAACTGTTTTATTGGACAGAATATCCTATATTCTGAAATACTGTCAGGACTCATTCACTTGGTAAACACTTACGGGGTTTTCTTGGCCTCATATAGGCTGTGGGCATGAGCCTCCTTCTGGAGACTGTCACCAGGAAAGGAAGATGTGCAAACAGTGCCCAGTATTAGGAGAGGAACATGTACAAAATACAAAGGAAGATACAACAACGATTTCTAACAAAAATCACCTGCTTTCAGCACAGGTAGAGAGTGTAGAAATCACAGATATATTCCTTTACCGACTTTAGTGCACCCAAGCAGAGTGTTTAGCAGATCTGGGCTTTCAGCCTAAATGTTGTTGGTATGATAGCAAGAAATAAAAAACATCATGTGACAACCGTCTGTGCTTTTCCCTCTCGCGTTCACATTCTGGATTGTTTAAAAAAAAAAAAAAAAAAAAAAAAAAAAAGCTGTGTTGCCATGGCTAACGCTCCTGTGAGGCCCAACATCTCCATACTTTTCATCTTAACTAAGCACTTAAGAATATGCGCTACAGCTTCTGATTGCCATTTAGAACAGAGCATCTTGTGATGACTAAGCTCTTTCAAGTAGTTATGCTTAATGTGATGGCTTCAATACCCTTTGCCATATAGACTCATCTGTAGATACCTGGTACAAGTTCCATAGTTTATATTTATCTATTTTTATTTATTTGTATGTTTATTGTTACTATGGATCTTTTTCTGAAAAACTATTCAAGGATAGTAGACACATACTGCATGTGAAATGTTTCTAAAAATTCTGAGACTTTTCTATTTTATTCTCAGTGGTAATTTTTAGGTAGTTTGTTGAGTGTTACTTTAGATATTTGGGGAACTGCCCTAGAAAACCAGTGGAATTCTCTAGGTATGGGAGTGGAGTGCAGAGGAGGAGACAGGCTCAGATAACCTGGTGTTGTGTGTGATACTGCTTTTTTTGCCTCAAGAGATTTTCTTTACCCTTACTGCTTATGCTGCTGCAGTCAGCATCCAATAGAAACATGTTCTGGGCTCATGAGCCAATTGTCTTTCCCCTCGCTACTGCCTCAAGTCTGAGAGAGCTGATGGCAGTGCACAATTTTAGCAAATTGTCATGGGCAGGGGGGTGGGGCAGGGAGGGGAGTGTTTTCCCCATGGGGACAGAGCCAGTGTCATTGAGCACATTTTGTTCAAGTACAAAGTTGATCTGTCTGAAGGAGACTGTGGTCAGCAGTAGTGAGGACCTTTATTGCCTCACCTTTTCTTCGTGCTCTGTCATTGTTTATGTGAAGCAGTAGCATTTAATGGCTGGACTTGAGGCAGAATTTGTGAGGTGAGAAAGTGACAGTATTTGTTTTTCAGTTAGGGAATCCCACAGGCTTACAAAGGAGTGCCAATGAAAAATTAGGAAAAAGAAAGGGTCTTTGCATTTGGCAAAGACAATGCAGAGCAGTGTAATATGTAGTAATTTCTGTATGTAAATGGCAGCCAAAATTTTAGACATCTGTTACAGTTTAGAAAATTATTTAAGCACTAATTATATGCTTAATATATGCTGTGCCATCTAGAAGGCTGAGTAGACTTCAGTGGAAGAGTTACGGTGGAAATATTGACATAAGTTGTTGGAAACATATTACATAATATTATACTTTGAAATTTATCGTGACTAAATAAGTGTTATCACTATAGAGATGTAAAAACAGGATTTACTTTCCTTTACTTATAGGGATATGTGGGATCTAGCAGGTACAAATACAGCAAATGCCTCATATAAATACTAAGTAATGATGTTATTATTCTCAAGCTGACTTCACCAAAATGTTTTTCCTCTCTGATTTCCTTTAGTTACTTTTATATTTCTCAATAAAGACTTTCCCCTTAAAACATACCTTCCTATATTACTATAACTTTATATCTTTAATTTTATGTGTGTGTATGTGTACTTATATATGTATGTATATATACACACACACAGATATATAACTTTTTCATTATGTAATAGTTTTTAAATTGTTTTGTATCTAAATATAATATATAACTATATATAATACATTTTTCATTATTTGTGTTATATCCAAATTGAAGAGGCATGTCAGTGAAATATATAGATAATCCAAGAACCTCTTGCTTCACTAGGTTTCTTATTGAAGTGGATAATGTGAAGCAATATTTTAACTTCTTTGCTGTTCCGTTGCTTAAAAATATTGTTGATCCTCTAAGACAGGTTCCTCTGAGGAAAAAAAAAAAAAATGACAAGTAAATTGAAATTTACAAAAGCATCTAAATTTTTCCCATTACACTTTGGAAATGCTATGTGGATTAGTCTTCTCCAAATTCAGTTGCTTACATTATGAAATATCTTTTCCTTTGCAGAACTCAAAAGGGTTGAAGACTTCTATTAGGTTCTGACCTAGAGTCATCTGTTTCTAGTGTTAGCAGTCAATGATTAAATAAATGATCAAGTGGGATACATTTGGTACAAATACATATCCCTACGGTAATGATTAGGAGCACCTACTTTGTAGTTAAACTGCCTAGTTTCAGTCACTTGTTTTGTCTGTACTTCAGTGTTTAGAAAAATTGAAATGTTACAAACAACTCTTCCCAGTAATATTGAGAGAGGATTAAGGGAATTAACATTGGTAAAGTTTTGAAAACAGTACCTGGAATATAGGAAGCACTATGTAAGTTTTATTATTCCTGTGTTATAATAAAAATATACCTTTTGGTTTTTAGTCAGTACTTCATGGAGAGAAGGAGAGATTTAAAGATGGAGAAGTTTTGCTTTGTAAATGTACTAGGAACTAGTCTTAAACTAGATTGTTTAAGCAGTCTATAAAGAACTGCTTAAACAAGTCTTTCAAGAGATTGTTAGAAGAAAAATTGGATGCATTTGACTTGAGACGTTTACTTCCATTTTACCTCAGGAAAGCTCTGGAAATTTAATAGAGACAGTCATAGTGTAAATCCACCTAGTAATGGTACAATGATAAACTGGATAATATTTATAACACATTTTGTGTTTCTCCACTGAAAGGCATGCTTTACACATAGAGTGCTAAAATTTATTATGTAAATGTTAGGGCTTCTAATTATTAGCCAAGATTGAAAAGTGTCTGATTTGGATGTCATAAAACTTCAGAAGTGTTTCAGCTACAAACAGTTTAGAAATCTGGTTGTTGCTGTACTGAAAAAGTAATGAAGCAATTTAAAAATAATAGAAACATAGTGATCTGGCATTTCCAGTTTCATGATGCTATAAAAAAGCAGCCAGCAAATGTTGGACTGTTTAATGATGCTGGCACCTACCAAATGTCACTGGGCTTTCACAAGGTCATAGAGACTCTGGTTTGGCTCAGGGTCGGTGGTCAGATCTGTCTTTGGAGCCTATGAAGACTATGGAATAGTGGCAGACAATAGGTGCAGTTAAGCCCTGCATAGCATTAACCTCAGCAGTGGTGATACACTTTTCTAAGATTCTCTGGGATAGAGGAGGCCATAGGTATGAGAAAAAAGTGAGACTTTCTTCTTACAGCATCCCATCACAAGCCACTCTAAATAGAAGAGCCTTATAGGCACACTCTGAGGAGATTAAGATTTCTTCAGATGACTATCAGCTAAAATTGTGTGCTGATATAACTGCAACAGCAACAGTTGTATGTGTATCTGATTTCTCACAGGCAAAAGCTGCTGAAGAAAAAAAGTGGTATTTTTTGTCACAAGAATGTGTGCGTGATTTGTTGCCTTTTTCACTTTCTCAACCCTCTCAGTGGTAGCTACTTTGACTCTCATGCATTACATAACAGTCTCTAAAGGAGTAGCGTTTCAGTTATGCCATTTTCAAGATGATTAATGGGAATTGTGCAATTAAAGCTCTTAGGTTCTCTGGGCGGGGGGGAAAAAAGTCATAGTATCCCAGTATTTGAGTGGGGGTGTGTTGGTATTGCGTCAATAGTGAGGATATTTTGGGATATTGTAAATGTCGCTATTGGTTTCAATATCCAAGAATCTTCATCATTAGACTTAGGAATGTTCTACAAAATAGTGCCTAGAACAGCTATTGAATACTCGAGAGAGGGCTGTTTAAGTAGCTAGAAAAGTCTAACCTAAAATCTCATTTGAGATTAGATTATGCATTGATGAGAAATGTTTAATGCCTATTAAAAAGAATCTATTACATTATTTTATATTCTTTCAGGTCATGGTAAAGTTACAAATTTGAACTCAGTAGGTTGTGTGTGTATGTGTATGTGTGTATTGTTCTTTCTTTTATTGGCAATCTCAACAATTGTTAAGCCACTGTGTGTGTGTGTGTGTGTGTGTGTGTGTGTGTGTGTGTGTGTGTGAACTTTTTACAGGACCAGGAAAGGGAAAAAATCTAAATTTGCTTTATATTGTGTTTCATTTGAAAACATGTTTTATATCTGTGGTAAAGTAATTGAAAGAAATTGGGACTATTTCAATGGAAATATGTTCATAATTTTTTTTTTAGTTTGTTTAACTGGTACAAAAAAAATCTCCCCACTCTTGGGGTTGAATTGAGCTCCATGCATTTGCTATTATGCTGACTGGATGAATAAATAGCAATTTACGTCTAGAAAGTTAAGCTTTAAATATTGATTAGGATTGCTATATCTACTTTAATTTAGAAGACTAGAGATTGCTTGCCTAGTAAAATAAGAGAATTACCTCATTTTTTCACCTTCTCTGGGGATGCTAGGCATTTGTTGCTGGTGTTAAACTGAAAGACCAACGAGGAAATCAAAACAGTAGAAGTTGTGTTTGGTTTAAAGAATAGTTTCTTGCCTTTAAAAATGGTAAAACTATGAAATAAGTACAAGGGTGCTATGATATTAAACACAGATAATTATGTAATAAAAACTCCTATTGACTTATATAGGTTAAAGAGTCATGAATATTTGAGAATTTAAAAATTAATAGAAAAATTAGAGTTACTCCAATAGCAAAGACATGGAATCAATGATGGACTGGATAGAGAAAATGTGATATGCATACACCATTGAATACTATGCAGCCATAAAAAAGGATCACAGTTACATCCTTTGCAGGGACATGGATGAAGTTGGAAGGCATTTTCCTCGGCAAACTAATGTAGGAACAGAAAAACACCGCATGTTCCCATTTATAAATGGGAGCTGAACAATGAGAACACATGGACACAAGGGGAACAACATACACTGGAGCTTGTTAGGGAAGGCGAGGCGAGAGATTGAGGGGAATTAGGACAGCAGTAGGAAAAATAGTTAGTGCATGCTGAGGTTAATACTTAGGTGATGGATTAATAGGTGCAGCAAACCACTCACTGTGGCTCATGTTTAGCTATGTAACAAACCTTCACATCCTGCACACGTACCCCGGAACTTAAAATAAAACGAAAAACAATAGTGTTAATATGAAAATATATTTCCTCCATAGTTCAACATATGAGTTAAACATAGTAGATATATAGTATTTACTTTTTTTTTTTTTTTGAGACGGAGTCTCGCTCTGTCGCCCAGGCTGGAGTGCTGTGGTGCAGTCTCTACACACTGCAAGCTCTGCCTCCTGGGATCACGCCATTCTCCTGCCTCAGCCTCCTGAGTAGCTGGGACTACAGGTGCCCACGACCACGCCCAGCTAATTTTTTGATATTTTTCAGCAGAGACGGGGTTTCACTGTGTTAGCCAGGATGGTCTCGATCCCTTGACCTCGTGATCCGCCCACCTCGGCCTCCCAAAGTGCTGGAATTACAGGCATGAGCCACTGTGCCCGGCCTATAGTATTTACTTATTAAAAGAATATATAATATGTGTATTTACGGTTTAATATACTACTTGTAAAACAAATAACAGCATCAAAACAGTGAAGTCTCCCTAAAGACTTTTCTCAGAAAAAAATGAATGTAATCTATCTGTTATAACTACTCTAAAAATTTTAGGTTTTATTTATAGTGCTCTAAAAGTTCTTAAGAGTTTATTCAAATAAAACATGAACTATAAATTATGTCATATATCCTAAGTTTTTGAATTTGTAACACAAGCAAAATCTGTTTGTAGTACATATACTGCTGTTAGAAATAGGTGCATAATTGGAGTGAGTGTATAAGTGTGTATTTATGCATAATTATACACTGTTATATTTGGTATTTTATTATGATAAATATTGGTATAATTGGTTATGATAAAATCTGGTATACCAGATACTAGTATAACTGGTATTTTGTTACCATATCCTAGGCAAATGAATACAGCCGCTCACTAAAGTCCATTAGGTATAAAGTGGCGGCTGGCTCTCAACAATGGATGATGCTGTCCTCCCTCCTCCCCACCAAGACATTTATCAATATCTGGAGACATTTTGGTGTATCAGAACTGAGGGTTGGGGTAACATAGATTTAGTGGTTGTAAGTTAAGGATGCTGCTAAACATAGTACGATGTACAGGACAGCTCCCACAACAAAAATATATCTAGCCCAAAATGTCAGTAGTGCTGAGGTTGAGAAATTGTGAACATCTTTTTAGGATGTATGTGCTCCTGTAAACTAACCCAAGTCTTTTATGGAAACAAGTGAGTTATCAGGAAATATACATTTAAGAGCAACAGTATACTTTGTGTTAGATGCAGTTATTTTCAGTACTTGCAAAAGCCAGTAAACTGTGATTCTTAGAATCAAACTCATATCTACCAAAGTGAAAACAAAACCCTGAAGTATATATGTGTGCATGCACATTTGTATGTATGTGAAATAAAATTTTCTCTTAAAATCATTCACCTTATAGGCTGCCATAAATTTTCTAACATTAGATACTTATAATTTTTAAATAAATATTTTATATACGTGTGTGTGTGTGTGTGTGTGTGTGTGTGTGTTTTATTCACCCAAGCATTAGAATTGATAACCATGGCAGAGCCATAAAAAACATTTTTTGCAAGTGTGAAATAATATGGCTTGACTGCCAATGTTATTATTTTTGGCAAAAATTTTCTGAGATAGCTGAAAAAAAAAATGGTAAGAATTTTCAATAACTAACTATCAAACTTGTTAGCCAGAGTTTCTGGGCAATATCTGAGCAGTGAATACCCAGAAAGTACTTCAAAAACATTTGCATATATCAGCTATCCCAAAAAGAAATCTTGGTTTTAACAGTTGAAATAAATGATTATAGCTTGAACAGTCTTACCAGAAAACCATAATGAAAATTGGGAAAGACTTATGAATATAAGCTAGTAGCCGTGTACTTTTCCCATTGCTCTTTTATTTCCAGACTCTACTTAAATAGAACTTGATAGGATTGTCTTGGCAATGCGGGCTCTTTTTTGGTTCCATATGAACTTTAAAGCAGTTTTTTCCAATTCTGTGAAGAAACTCATTGGTAGCTTGATAGGGATGGCATTTAATCTATAAATAACCTTGGGCAGTATGGCCATTTTCACGATATTAATTCTTCCTATCCATGAGCATGGTATGTTCTTCCATTTGTTTGTGTCCTCTTTTATTTCACTGAGCAGTGGTTTGTAGTTCTCCTTGAAGAGGTCCTTTACATCCCTTGTAAGTGATGGGTGCAGCACACCAACATGGCACAGGTATACATATGTAACAAACCTGCACGTTATGCACATGTACCCTAGAACTTAAAGTATAATAAAAAATAAATAAATAAATAAATAAATAATAATTATTCTCCCCCCCCCCCAAAAAAAAAGAACTTGATTATTGTAATCTGCCACATAGTTACCATTTGGCTGCTTAATAACATGTGTCTTTAGACTCTGACTCCACAAATCATAATATTCCTTTTATTTTAAGTAGAAGAAGTATAATTAAAAATGGAAAATTAGTTTTCATTTAGGATTTTGATATTTTTTGCTTTATTAAGTCCAACCAACTTCTAATTGTTTTGTTTTCAATTAGCTAGTTCGTAAATGCATTACACATAGCTAAGAAATAGGTTCTCATATTTCTAACTTACCACCTCTAGTTTCATTCAGTTTTATTCTTACTTTGACTGACTACCTAGCTTCCATTATATTTTATAATTTATATCTTACTATATATATCACATATGCAGTTTATATACTCTATTTGTACATATGTAATGTAAAAGTATGCTTGATTAAACTGTGATGCTTATAAATGAACCATACATTTATTTGGAGGATTATATACTTAATCTAAATGTAGATTTTCCTTTATTATAGCCACAAAAATATTTATAGCAGTTTGAAAGACTAATGAGACAATTCTTAAATTCACATTTGAACAACTTACAACTTCGGAAATTACTTGATGAATTTATTTATTCAATGACGGTTATTGGTCTCGTACAGGTTTTTAAGACTACAAGAGGCAAATTTTGCCTTTTTTGGACAGATTACTTTTAATTGAAAAGTGGAGAAAAAATACTACAAAAAGTGAACTTGGTGTAGACCAATATTTTATTAACTTTCCTTCTTTCCGTTAAAATACATACTGCGTGTATTGCTATGATGTCTTTGGAGTCTTTGTTGGGTTAATTCTATTTTAAAAGCCTCCTTGAATGGAGCCTAAGGGATCTATTAGGCTGGGGCAAAAGTTTTGCCATTAATGGCAAAAACCACAATTACTTTTCCCCAACCTAATACTATGTAGGCTCTATAGAGTGTTCTGCTAGTCAGCTGGACAGCTCTCCAAAAGTAAGAGTTCAATGTAATCAACAAAAGCAAGGCACAGATACATAACATTGTAAAAAATGTGTTAGAATAACGCTTTTTCTTGGTGGATGTGGCAAATACACGACGATGATTAAGAGCCAAGCTTTTATTACATTATTGGTGATTGATATGCATTGTCACTGGGTTTTGCTACCTGTATTACTTTTAGAGCTTTTAATAGATACACTGCTAAATTGAGCAACTGCTGCTTGTTATTAGCTTGAGAACTTAAGAAAAGAGAGGAAAGTAACTAATATTTATTGACTACCTATTATGCCAAGCGCCATTTGTGAGGATCGCCTGTTACTTATTAATCTTCATACATCACCAGTGAGATGTTATTGTTACTATTATATAGAAAAGATGTGACCACTGGGAGAATTTCACTAACTTCCACAAGGTCACACAGCAAATAAGTAACATAGCTACAATTTGAACAAAGCTATATTTGATAAAATTACACAGTTATCTCAATAGTTGGAGCTACCTGTACCTATCAAAACTGAAGACAAAGATCTTTTATATTTATATTTTGCATTAACCTAGCAGCCCAATTTAATGTATCTTGAAGTGAAATCTCTAAATGATTTAGAGTAGTAGCTCCAATTTAAGTCTATATATGTGAATTTTAGATACTGATGAATTTCTGTTTTTAGACTTTTAAAATGTATTTTCATTGTATAGATTTTAGGATGCCAGAAATATTGAATGTCTATACAAATCTCCTTTTGTCCCTGGTGAAACTTACAAACCTCCTTCTGTTTCCTTCTTTTATTGTGGCTAGCTTTATCATGTATTATTTGAACGACTAACCTCTTAATAAAAGCATCATTAGGTCAGTACAACTCAGAACCGAGATTTGGTATCATACTTAGTTTTTTTCTATTATCTCCATTGTCTCTAGAATAGAGTTAGAATACAGTTCATCTGGAGGCATTTAGTAAGAAATGAACATTCATTTATTCTGTGAATGTTTATTGAGGTGTGATGCTACTGAGGGCTGAGATGGATGAAGCTGGCAACATACCAACGTAGTATTTACCTTAACTCTCAAAGGAAGGTATGTTCCTGGTGATTTTAGGTAATTCTAATGGAGAATGTTTATTCTAACTTATTTTTGACCTTTTTATCTGTCAAACTATAATCAATCAGCAGAAGAGTCAGCATTAAACATGTTTTAAACTTCCTAAGAAGCCGAGTTTATCTAGTATCATTTGCAGACATTATTCTGTTATTTTTTCCACACATGTCAAATGAAAATTTATCTGGTTTTGCACAATTGTATTTTGTAGTGTTTTCTGCTATATCAGAATCACCTGAAATGCTTGTTAAAATGTTAATTTCTGGGTCCTCAAACCTATGGTCACAGCCCTCTGTGGGAGAGTCTTGGTAGTCTGTATACTTTTTCACCAAATATCAGTTGATTCTTAGGAACACAGCTTTTTGAAAGTGAGAGGCTCAAAACAATCAAATCAAGGTGGGCAGAGAAAGTTACCATAGATAACAAATGTAGGAGAGCAGCATTTTTCCTGAGTAGATGTCATATATTCAGAATGAAAATCAAAAGTCTGAGCTCCTTGTAAAATTTTTGAGATGCACGGATGCAGAATGTATACCAAACACATGTCTCTCCATTATTTCAGTCCAGGCTATGTTCACTGGCAGGATGGTCTGGGTGGTGTGTATTCAAGGAAGGTGCTGGAATGAAGTGCTTAGGAAGACCAGAGTTAGTGTTGGAAGGTCAGGTTCATGGCTCAGGGCTATCTGTGTACTATTTATGGAACTATAGAAACTGACGTGAGTGAATTGATGGGAAGTGAATTCTCATGGTGACCATAACCCCACTTATCTGCATTTAAAGAAATCCAGTTTTAGTAAGAACTATGATGCGGAGATATTGAGAACAAGAATTTCTCTTACAGACAAATTATTCTTTGTACTGAAAAAGCAAGCTTTTTCTAGGAGACTTCAACTAAATATCCCTGAAATTAGACCATATGCCATCCAGGAGTTATTTATTTTTGCCAGTCCTACTCTGTGGTTTATCTTGGGAATCTAAGGTTGTTTTTGATTGTTTTGTATCAAGATGCTTTTAAGCTGATAACGTGCTCATGATCCCAACATACATCAAGCATGGTGATTTTATATGGAATAAGTTTAATATATATGTTACTTTGTGAGCATACCAATAGCCATAACTAATAGATGTTTAAAAAATCATCTTCATACCAATGTTTTGTTTTTCTTTTGTTTGATACACAATTTAAATTGTGGTGGCAGTGATATACGTTTTCTAATAATTCTGTACTAGATAGAGAGCCTGAGGCTTACACAGTTAGCTTCTTATACAGTTCATGCACTTGATGAGTAAGGGAGATAGGCCTCTGTCCCAGCTCATGAGACCTGTAAGGTCCTTGCTATCCACTGTCCTCCACTGCCTACTGATTTCAAGTATTACATGAAGCTTGTGTGTAGAGACATTCCTAAAAACCTCATACAAAAGGAGCCAAAACCCATCATTTAAATTAGAATTATGACAGATTTTATCATAAGTATAAGCATCAGAGTCAGTTTTATAGTATAAAGTTAAATTATACTAAATTGGTTTTTTTTAGAATGTGAATGATGGCTTCAATTGGAATACTATGCAGCCATAAAAAAGGATGAGTTTGTCCTTTGTAGGGACATGGATGCAGCTGAAAACCATCATTCTCAGCAAACTATCACAAGAACAGAAAACCAAACACCACATGTTCTCACTCATAAGTGGGAATTGAACAATGAGATCACTTGGACTTGGGAAGGGGAACATCACACACCGGAGCCTATTATGGGGAGGAGGGAGGGATGGCATTGGGAGTCATACCTGATGTAAATGACGAGTTGATTGGTGCTGACGAGTTGATGGGTGCAAAACACCAACGTGGCACAAGTATACATATGTAACAAACCTGCACGTTGTGCACATGTACCCTAGAACTTAAAGTATAATAAAAAAAAAAAAGAAAAATCTTTTATTGTACTGTTTGTAAACAGTTTTAATTAGATTTATTGCTGAAAGACGTTGTCAAGGTCGTTGATGAGATCTGCTACTATTGATATGATTTGAAAATATATTGAAATAATGTGGGCGGAGTGTCTCACACCATATTGCATATTATAGACTTTAATGAATATTTTTATTAAAAAGAACTATCCAAAAGGAAGTTATATTTATACTTATTATTTTTTAGTAACTTTTTTTTTTTTTTTGAGATGGAGTCTCGCTGTGTCACCCCGGCTGGAGTGCAGTGGCGCGATCTCGGCTCACTGCAACCTCTGCCTCCTGGGTTCAAGCGCTTCTCCTGCCTCAGCCTCCTGAGTAGCGGGGACTATAGGCGCATACAACCACTCCTGGCTAATTTTTGTATTTTTAGTAGAGACAGGGTTTCACCATGTTGGCCAGGATGGTCTTGATCTCCTGACCTTGTGATCCACCCGCCGTGGCTTGCCAAAGTGCTGGGATTACAGGCGTGAGCCACTATGCCCCGACCTATAGTAAGGTTTG
>NC_045435.1:131793622-131870335 GCF_002776525.5 Piliocolobus tephrosceles
TTTTTTTTTTTTTTTTTTTTTTTTTTTTTTTTTTTTTTGAGATGAGCTCTCACTATTTGCCCAGGCTGGTCTCAAACTTGTGGGCTCAGGGGATCTCTTGCCTCAGCCTCCCAAAGTGCTAAGATTACTACTAAACACATGTGATTTCTCTCCATTATTTCAGTCCAGGCTATGTTCATTGGTAGGATGGTCTGGGTGGTATATATTCAAGGAAGGTACTAGAATGAAGTGCTGAGGACAGAGTACAGAGGTAGTGCACCACCATTCCTGGCTTATAGCAACTTAGTTTCTCCATTTTTAAAAATTTTTTGGGGGGTAAATATATCCATTTCTTATTGTTTCATAGATTTTGTGAAACGGAGAAGACTAGATTTATCTTTGAAAAGTTAAAGGCCACATTTTTCACCAATATTTCATTATACTTATTAATCTGTATATAGAGTGGGAACACATGGGAGTTTTCTTCTTTTTAATTGTAAATTCCTATTGCATGGGCTGGTAAAGCCTAGTAGTAATTTTAATTTTATTTGTTATTAGATACTTGTAAAGGTGTTTTACTGAAGATACAATGTGCCTTGAGTCCTCTAAGTTCTTTTCCTAAGATTTCAGTACAAGTGAAAATACATTATATAACTTTGATTCTTAAATCATTAAATTTAACCAGGAAGATATTATGAAAGAAGACTGATATTCTTTATTTGATATTCTATGTTTTAGTATTACCCTAGCAGTTGGTAGATTTTTAAACTTGAATCTGGAAATATTATTGCTCATGTTATTAAAATAATTGAAACTCTTTAAGCTTTTAAACTTTTTCAAATGTCTCAACCTCTCATATTGATAATACATTCTGGTGAATTCATTACTTGTTCTAAATGTATGGTCAAATGATATGGACAGTGCATTGTTTGAAAAACCCATGATACATTCAAATGGGTGGTTTGTGTTATATTTTTTGTCATAATTCGCTGATTTTATTCTTTTTTAAGCTGACATTTGTGGCTTTTGTTTTTATAGGGCCGTTGCTCCAGGGAGAACTGCAAATATCTTCATCCACCCCCACATTTAAAAACGCAGTTGGAGATAAATGGACGCAATAACTTGATTCAGCAGAAGAACATGGCCATGTTGGCCCAGCAAATGCAACTAGCCAATGCCATGATGCCTGGTGCCCCATTACAACCCGTGGTAAGCAAGTTTTCGGTCTTCACTCATTAAGTTTGTAATTCAGAGTGCTCAGTTTTAGTACTAAAGTGATTATTGCACCAGATCAATTGAACACAGACAAGAATTTCAGTTGCTTTACCATTTTCTAGCAAAATTAAGTATCAGTCAAATGCTGGAACAATTTATACATTGTGTAGGTACTCATTTCTGGCCAGATGACATGGACATTTACATTATAGCATTTGTTTTCCTCTAAATTTTTCTTCAAAATAAATCCCAAGACTGGCAGGTGTTAAAATGGTCTGTGTTACAGTGGTCATCTAACTCACCGATATAGTCAATATACATTTTCAGCCACCTTTAGAGATAATAATGATATTTAAAATTGGTATGTATGGTCTTTAATTTTGAGAATAGTTCTCCCTTTCCTTCCTCCTTGAAAAGAATGTGTATAGTTCTTTTTCTTGAAAAGGCACCTTTCTTATTCTTCTGTAATTTAAGTTGAAATTATTTCATAGCTACAAATGCTAGGAAAATTCTGACAGTAGTAAATCAATATCATAGACTTGGAAGTCTCATTAAAGGAGAATTAATCAGGGGAGGCTGAAACTCTGAGGGCTTAAAGAGCTAAAGTTGAAAAACTGGGTGGTCACAGATATTTAATGTTTGCTGAGCAGTATATATGGATGACTCTTGCTTTGAAACACACGTTTCTATTTAACTGTTTGGATTTCTGGAATGTGTGTGTAATAAATGACTTTAATAATCTCTTCATATTTATTCATCAAAATGTAAAAGATTGTAAGAATTAGTGTTAGGTTGAAAAAGGTGCTTTCATGTTAATTGTGATATAGTAATTCTACATTTAAATTTAAATGCATGTTGAAATTTGCAATGACCAGAATATATCTGCTAGTAATTTATGTCACTAGCTTATATGCAGTATTATGGGGTCATGGGAATGTGAAGACCCATGTTTTTCTGGTATGCTAACTGTAGCATGGTGCTAATTTTTTTCCGAGTGCATTCTAAAACCTGAACTCAATGTAATTATTATTCTCTTTTAGAACTTAATGCAACAATTATTCCAAAAGAGTGGGGGATTGCATTTCAAGGTGGGAGGATCTCCACATTACATGGGCAGTGATAGCAATGATCATTTCTATACAGTTGAAGTGAGAGAATATAAGTAATTATGTGTCTGTTTTAACCTGATCTGTTTTTTCCCCCCATTATTGAGGGCTCAGTTAAAAATGAGATAACTTATTTTTTGTGACATCCACTA
Source organism: Piliocolobus tephrosceles (assembly GCF_002776525.5). NCBI lineage: Eukaryota > Metazoa > Chordata > Mammalia > Primates > Cercopithecidae > Piliocolobus > Piliocolobus tephrosceles. The sequence continues at coordinate 131,796,075 of NC_045435.1, forward strand.
ATTTTACATGCCTGTATTGGGATAGCATGAAGATTTCCACTTGGTTAAAAAAAAAAATAGCTATCACCATTCTCTGACAGCATGTACGACAAAAGTCTCATTTGCACTTGGCTCTCACATACAGTTTCAAAGATCTGATAAGTCTTTGGGGTGGCTACCACCTTAGTTGCTCTAAGGCCTATCCTTGATGTGAAGATACTTTGTTCTACTTAAACATTTAAAGCATGCTTACCACCAGGCTGTACCCTCTCTGTTGACGGGGAGCACCTTTGAGATCAGCAAGTGTGGTTCTCAGATGGAAGAGGAGAACACTGGCCACCACATTAACTGACCTAGTCCTTGTGTCTGACTCTGAAGGCCATTCTAGGGTGTCGTATGTGCAGTCCTGGGAAAAACTGTAAACAATGTTTATGCTCTTTGAAATACTATTAACAAATATATTGTTTATGAAATCTCTAAATCACAGATTTCTGAAACTATCAGAATAATCATATTTTCTGATGGTTTTGTTAGAAAATTCTCTGCTTAGAAAATTTATTTTTATTAGTTGTGAGCACATTCAGGCTTTATGTTAATTTTTCCTCATATGACTAGATTTGAATGTGGAATTACCCTTCTGCTAAAGGTATCCTGAGATCATTGTCTAAAAATACACTTTATTCAGAGATGACTTTGTAATAAGTACAGAAATCATTTTAATTATTCAATTTTAAGGCATTTGGGACTTTAATGACTGTAGAGAAAACTTTAGTACAGGAAATTTGCCTTCAGAACCCCACCTGAGACTTTTTTATCCTTTTTATAGTCAGCCCTGTTTTGATGAGGGTAATGACATGGAGATTCAGAAATGAATGGAATGGTCATCAGCTGCTTACTGGGAGTTAAATGTGGGCCTTACAAATAGGGATTTTAACAGGACTAGGAGAAGCCAGGTAACTAATGTGGAAAAGGGTTGCCACTCAAAGAGAATGGCCACTACTACAGATGAGTGTTTGAAAACATGGCATTAACTTGGATCCAACCCAGGTAGTGGTCATATCAAAGAAGATAATACTATGAGCACTTCCATACCATCAAGAGTATTCAGAGTATCTGAGCAGTGACAAGACTTTTAGTCAAGTAGGTGACAGCATCTGACTTCTCTAGGGTCAGTCAGTTTAGCTCCCAAACCTTGGAGGAACAGGAAGGAGAGAGGGAGACAGCAAGGCCTAAGCATTACATTTAATATCTTCAGAGCACGACACTGGGCTAACTTGGGGAATGCAGGTATCTGTAGGAAGGTTTCCCATTTTCATAGGCTTTGTGAGCTTTTATTGAAATGTACCAAGCCAGGAATCAGAAACTGAACTTAAAATGTTTGAGACAAATACAATACGTTAGGGGCTTCTACAGTACTTGGCACTTTTTATATATTAAATCCTTACAAACCATCCTTTAAAGTAGTAATGTTACCCTAAATTTAGAGATAGACTGAGAAGTTCAGAAGGGTTTGCTCAGGTTACACAGCTAGTGAGTAGCAAGGCCAGGATTTTTAACCACCCTGTTCTGCTTTTGGCATTCATGGTGTGGTAGCACTAATTGGAGACACAACATTAGCCAACTCAGCATCCTTGGTTGATTCATTAAGATCTCTAACCTAGCTGGATGTGGTGGCTCACACCTGTAATCCCAGCAATTTGGGAGGCTGAGGCAGGAGGATCACTTGAGGCCAACAGTTCAAGACCAACCTGGGCAACATAGCAAGACCCCAACTCTACCAAAAAAAAAAAAAAGAAGAAGAAGAAGAAATAGCTGGGAGTGGTGGTACGTGCTACTCGTGCTACTCAGGAAGCTAAGGCAGGAGAATCACTTAAGCTCCGAAGGTTGAGGTTGAGGCTGCAGTGAGTTATGATTGCACCACTGCACTCCAGCGTGGGTGGCAGAATAAGACCCTGTCTCTAAAAAAAAAGAGAGAGAGACAGAGATCTCTGACCATCTTCAACAAATAGTGAACAGTTTGAAATATATTATCTACAAGGTTTTAACAATCTTATAATGTAAACATAATCTCATTTCATAAGATGAGAAAATAAGTAGTAGAAAATGAATGATTTAATCTGTTTCCACACAGATTAATAAATCTAATATTATAAATTATAGAATAATTGACATTCTGCTGTCATTTCTAAACCACTAATAAAAAAATGATCTTTTTTTAAAATCATATGTTCTTTGATGACAAATGGAAGGTCTATAATGTTTAATTATTGAAATTTTAAAAAATAAAACTTCTGGAATTATCTGAGCAAGGTGGCCAAATAGGAGCAACTCTGCTCTACAGCTCCTAGCAAGATCAATGCAGAAGGCGGGTGATTTCTAAATTTCCAACTGAGGTACCCAGTTCATCTCATTGAGATTGGTTAAACAGTTGGTGCAGCCCACAGAGGCTAAGCAGAAGCACGGTAGGGTGTTGCCCCACCCGAGAAGTGCAAGGGGTCAGGGAATTCCCTTCCCTAGCCAAGGGAAGCCATGAGGGACCCTGCTGTGAGGGATGGTGCTATCCAGCCCAGATACTACGCTTTTTCCACGGTCTTCGCAAACTGCAGACTAGGAGATGCCCTCGGGTGCCTACACCACCAGGACCCTGGCTTTCAAACACAAAACTGGGTGTCCATTTGGGCAGGCACTGAGCTAGCTGCAGGAGTTTGTTTGTTTGTTTCATACCCTAGTGACTGCTGGAACGTCAGCGAGACAGAACTGTTCACTCCTCTGGAAAGAGAGCTGAAGTCAGGGAGCCAAGTGGTCTTGTTCAGCAGATCCCACCCCCATGGAGCCAAACAAGCTTAACATCCTGCTGGCTTGAAATTCTCACTGCTAGCACAGCAGGGTGAAGTCGACCTGGGACTATCAAGCTTGGTAAGGGGAGGGACATCCACCATAATTGAGCCTTTAGTAGGTGGTTTCCCCTCACAGTGTAAACAAAGCCGCCAGGAAGTTTGAACAGGGGGTAGAAACCACCTCAGCACAGCAAAGCCACTGTAGCCAGACTGCCTCTCTAGATTCTTTCTCTCTGGGCAGGGCATCTCTGAAAGAAAGGCAGCAGCCCTAGTCATGGGCTTGTAAATAAAACTCCCATCTCTCTGGGACAGAGCACCTGGGGGAAGGGGCAGCTGTGGGCACAGCTTCAGCAGACTTAAACATTTCTGCCTGACAGCTCTGAAGAGGGCAGCAGATCTCCTAGCACAGTGCTTGAACCCTGCTAAGGGACAGACTGCCTCCTCAAGTGGGTCCCTGATCCCTGTGCCTCCTGACTGGGAGACACCTCCCAGCAGGGGTCAAAAGACACTTCGTATAGGAGAGCTCCAGCTGGCATCTGGTGGGTGCCCCTCTGGGATGAAGCTTCCAGAGGAAGGAATAGGCAGCAATCTTTGCTGTTCTGCAACCTCTGCTAGTGCTACTCAGGCAAACAGGGTCTGGAGTGGACCTCCAGCAAACTCCAGTAGACCTGCAGCAGAGGGTACTAACTGTTAGAAGGAAAACTAACAAATGGAAAGCAATAGCATCAACATCAACAAAAAGGACGCCCACACAAAAAACCCATCCGAAGGTCGCCAACATCAAAGACCAAAGGTAGGTAAATCCACGAAGGTGAGGAAAACCAGCTCAAAAAGGCTGAAAATTCCAAAAAACAGTTTGCCTCTTCTCCTCCAAAGCATCACAACTCCTTGCCAGCAAGGGAACAAAACTGGACAGAAAATGAGTTTCACGAATTGACAGAAGTAGGCTTCAGAAGGTGTGTAATAACAAACTCCCCTGAGCTAAAGGGGCATGTTTTAACCCAATGCAAGGAAGTTAAGAACCTTGATAAAAGATTACAGGAACTGCTAACTAGAATAACCACTTTAGAGAAGAGCATAAATGAGCTGATGGAGGTGAAAAACATAGCATGAGAACTTCGTGAAGCATACACAAGTATCAGTAGCTGAATCAATCAAGTGGAAGAAAGGATATCAGAGACTGAAGATCAACTTAATGAAATAAAGTGTGAAGACAAGATTAGAGAAAAAAGAATGCAAAAGAATGAACAAAGCCTCCAAGAAATATGGGGCTGTGTGAAAAGACCAAACCTATGTTTGATTGGTGTACCTGAAAGTGATGGAGAGAATGGAACCAAGTTGGAAAACACACTTCAGGATACGATCCAGAAGAACTTCCCCAACCTAGCAAGACAGGCTGTTTGGGCAGACACTGAGCTAGCTGTAGGAGATTATTTTCATACCCCAGTGGTGCCCGGAATGCCAACAAGACAGAACCATTCACTCCCCTGGAAAGGTGGTTGAAGCCAGGGAGTCAAGTGGTCTTGCTCAGTGGATCCTACTCCCATGGAGCCCAACAAGCTAAGATCCACTGGCTTCAAATTATCGCTGCCAGCACAGCAGTCTGAAGCCAACTTGGGACTACAGAGCTTGGTTGGGGGGAGGGCGTTTGCCACTACTGAGGCTTGAGTACGTGGTTTTCCGCTAACAATGTAAACAAAGCCACTGAGAAGTTCAAACTGGGTGCAGAAAATTCACATTCAGGAAATACAGAGAACAACACAAATATACTCCTCGAGAAGAGCAACCCCAAGACATATAATCGTCAGATTCACCAAGGTTTAAATGAAGAAAAAAATGTTAAGGGCCAATATTCAACATTCTTAAAGAAAAGAATTTTCAACCCAGAATTTCATACCAGCCAAACTAAGCTTCATAAGTGAAGGAGAAATAAAATCCTTTACAGACAAGTAAATGCTGAGGGATTTTGTCACCACCAGGCTTGCCTTACAAGAGCTCCTGAAGGAAGCACTGAATATGGAAAGGTAAAACTGGTACCAACCACTAAAAAAAATACCAAAATGTAAACACTATCGACGTATGAAGAAACTGCATCAACTAATGGGCAAAATAACCAGCTAGCATCATAATGACAGGATCAAATTCACACATGGCAATATTAACCTTAAATGTAAACAGGCTAAATGCCTCAATTAAAAGAGACAGACTGGCAAACTGGATGAAGAGTCAAGACCCATCAGTGTGCTGTATTCAGGAGACCCACCTTACATACAGATACACAAAGTCTCAAAACAAAGCATGGAGGAATATTTACTAAGCAAATGGAAAGCAAAAAAAAAAAAAAAAAAAGCAGGAGTTGCAATCCTAGTCTCTGATAACACAGACTTTAAACCAACCAAGATAAAAAAAGACGAAAGAAGAGCAGTACATACTAGTAAAGGGATCAATGCAACAAGAAGCGCTAACTATCCTAAACATATATTGCACCCAGTACAGAAGCACCCAATTCATAAAGCAAGTTCTTACAGACCTACAAAGAGACAGACTCCCACACAATACCAATGGGAGACTAACACCCCACTGTCAATATTAGACAGATTATTGAGGCAGAAAATTAACAAGAATATTCAGGAATTGAACTCAGCTCTAGACCAAGCAGACTTAGTAGACATCACAGTACTCTCTACCCCAAATCAACAGAGTATACATTCTTCTCAGCACCACAAAGCACTTACTCTAAAGTTGACCACATAATTGGAAGTAAAACACTCCTAAAAAAGTGCAAAAGAACAGAAATCATAAACAGTCTCGCAGAACACAGCGCAATCAAATTAGAACTCAGGATTAAGAAACCCACTCAAAACCATACAACCACATGGAAACTGAAAAACCTGCTCCTGAATGACTACTGGGTAAATAATGAAATTAAGGCAGAAATAAATCAGTTCTTTGAAACCAGTGAGAACAAAGACACAATGTACCAGAATCTCTGGGATGCAGCTAAAGCGGTGTTTACAGGGAAATTTGTAGCACTAAATGCCCACATGAGAAAGCAGGAAAGATATAAAATCAACACCCTAACATCACAATTAAAAGAACGAGAGAAGCAAGGGCAAACAAATTCAAAAGCTAGCAGAAGGCATGAAATAACTAAGATCAGAGCAGGGCTGAAGAATAGAGACACAAAAAACCCTTCAAAAAATCTGTGAATCCAGGAGCTGGTTTTTTGAAAAGATTCACAAAATAGATGGACCACTAACCAGACAAATAAAGAAGAAAAGAGAAGAATCAAATAGACACAATATAAATGACAAAGGGGATGTCACCACTGATCCCACAGAAATAAAAACTGTCATCAGAGAATACTATAAATACATCTATGCAAATAAACTAGAAAATCTAGAAGAAACAGATAAATTCCTGGACACATACAACCTCCCAAGACTAAACTAGGAAGAAGTCAAATCCCTGAAGAGACCAATAACAAGTGCTGAAATTGAGGCAGTAATTAATAGCCTATCAGCCAAAAAAAGCCCAGGACCAGACGGATTCACAGCCAAATTCTACCAGAGGTATGAAGAGGAGCTGGTACCATTCCTTCTGAAACTATTCCAAACAATAGAAAAAGAGGGACTCCTCCATCACCCATTTCATCCTGGTGTCAAAAGCTGGCAGAGACACAAAAAAAGAAAATTTCAGGCCAATATCCCCGATGAACATTGATGGGAAAATCCTCAATAAAATACCAGCACACTGAATCTAGAGCACATTAAAAAGATTATCCACCATGATCAAGTCTGTTTCATCCCTGGGATGCAAGGTTGGTTCAACATACACAAATCAGTAAACATAATCCATCACATAAACAGAACCAATGACAAAAACCACATGTTTATCTCAATAGATGCAGAAAGGTCTTTAATAAAATTCAACATCCCTTCATGCTAAAAATAATAAATTAGGTATTGATGGAATGTGTCTCAAAATAATAAGAGCTATTTATGACAAACCCATAGCCAGTATCATACTGAATGGGCAAAAGGTGGAAGCATTCCCTTTGAAAACTGGCACAAGATAAGGATGCCCTCTGTCACCACCCCTATTTAACATAATCTTGGAAGTTCTGACTGGGGCAATGAGGCAAGAGAAAGAAAGGGTATTCAGGTAAGAAGAGAAGAAGTCAAATTGTCTCTGTTTGCAGATGACATGATTGTATATTTACAAAATCCCATCGTCTCAGCCCCAAGATTCCTTAAGCTGATACGCAATTTCAGCAAAGTCTCAGGATGCAAAATTAATGTGCAAAAATCACAGGCATTCCTATACACCAATAATAGACAAACAGAGAGCCAAATCATGAGTGAACTCCCATTCACAATTGCTACAAAGAGAATAAAATACCTAGGAATATAATTTACAAGGGATATGAAGGACCTCTTCAGGGAGAACAACAAACCACTGCTCAAGGAACTAAGAGAGGACACAAGCAAATGGAAAAACATTCTATGCACATGGATAGAAAGAATCAATATCACGAAAATGGACATACTGTCCAAAATAATTTATAGATTCAATGGTATTCCCATCAAGCTACCATTGACTTTCTTCACAGAGTTAGAAAAAAAAAAAAAAAACCTACTTTAAATTTAATATAGAACCAAAAAAGAGCCTGTATAGCCAAGACAATCCTAAGCAGAAAGAACAAAGCTGGAGGTATCACACTACCTGACTTCAAACTATACTACAAGGCTACAGTAACCAAAACAGCATAGTACTGGTACCAAAACAGATATATAGACCATTGGAACAGAACTGAGGCCTCAGAAATCACAACACACATCTACCACCATCTGATCTTCGACAAACCTGACAAAAACAAGCAATGGGGAAAGGATTCTATATTTAATACATGGTGTTGGGAAAACTGGCTAGCCATATACAGAAAACTGAAACTGGACCCCTTCCTTGCACCTTATACCAAAATTAACTCAAGATGAATTAAAGACTTAAACATAAGACCCCAGACCACATAACAAGAAGAAGACCAAGGCAATAGCATTCAGGACTTAGGCTTGGGCAAAGACTTCATGACTGAAACGCCGAAAGTAACGGCAACAAAAGCCAAAATTGACAAATGGGATCTAATTAAACTAAAGAGCTTCTGCACAGCAAAGGAAACTATCATCAGAGTGAACAGGCAACCTACAGAATGGGAGAAAATTTTTGCAATCTATCCATCTGACCAAGGGCTAATATCCAGAATCTACAAAGAGGTTAAACAAATTTACAAGAAAAGAAAAAAAAAATCATCAACAAGTAGGCAAAAGACATGAACAGACACTTCTCAAAAGAAGACGTTTATGTGGCCAACAAATGTATGAAAAAGCTCATCATCACTGGTCATTAGAGAAATGCAAATCACTGTCCGGACGTGGTGACTCATGCCTGTAATCCCAGCACTTTGGGAGGCCAAGGTGACCGAAATCGAGACTATCCCGGCTAACACAGTAAAACCCTGTCTCTACTAAAATTACAAAAAATTATCGAGGTGTGGTGGCACACACCTGTAGTCCCAGCTATTCAGGAGGCTGAGGCAAGAGAATTGCTTGAACCTGGGAGGCGGAGGTTGCAGTGACGCGAGATCACACCACTGCACTCCAACCTGGGTAACAGAGAGGCTCCATCTCAAAAAGAAAAAAAAAAGAAATGCAAATCAAAACCACAATGAGATAGCATCTCACGCCAGTTAGAATGGCGATCATTAAAAAGTCAGGGAACAACAGATGCTGATGAGGATGTGGAGAAATAGGAATGCTTTTACACTGTTGGTGGGTGTGTAAATTAGTTCAACTATTGTGGAAGACAGTGTGGTGATTCCTCAAGAATCTAGAACTAGAAATACCATTTGACCCAGCAATCCCATTACTGGGAATATACTCAAAGGATTATAAATCATGCTGCTATAAAGACACATGCACATGTATGTTTATTGCAGCACAATTCACAACAGCAAAGACTTTGAACAAACCCAAATGCCCATCAGTGATAGACTGGATAAAGAAAATGTGGCACATATACACCATGGAATACTGTGCAGCCATAAGAAAGAATGAGTTCATGTCCTTTGCAGGGACATGGATGAAGCTGGAAACCATCATTCTCAGCAAACTAACGCAGGAACAGAAAACCAACACCACATGTTCTCACTAATAGGTGGGAGTTGAACAATGAACATATGGGCACAGGGAGGGGAACATCACACACTGGGGCCTGTTGGGGGTTTGGGGGGCAAGGTGGGGGATAGCATTAGGAGAAATACCTAATGTAGATGACTGGTTGATGAGTGCAGCAAACCACCATGTCACATGTATACCCATGTAACCTGCACGTTCTGCATATGTATCCCAGAACTTTAATAAAAATCAAAAATAATCAAAAAATAAATAAATAAAACTTCTGGAATCTTCTTCTGAATTATTTTTTTTACTTTGTCACATACTGTCTGGTGCAGATTTTATGCAATGAAAAATTCCTACATAATTTAACCAAAAATAGGCTGTATATCGTGGCTTACAACCTGGAGGCCGCTGATAGATTTCTTTAGTTCATCCCGGCCAACTCTCCTTCAGAAATTCTGTTGTTTCCAGGCTCTCTTCATTGTCCTCAAAGAGCTCTACATAAGCAGTGGTTATAAAGAGCTTTGCATGATCTCTGGAATTTCTCTAGTAATGGCCTTTACCTGTGATACCAAAGGTAGCCTTGGCTATCCATAATTTCTGATGGCAGCTATTCTTTGGGTACACAAATTCAGTGTCTCAAGGTAAATAATTTGTGTAGAAATCCTGTGCATTTCATGAATTTTGAAATAGCCTAGGAATAGAGAAATTCAGTTTCTGGTTTTAGCTAATGTCTTGAGAGCTTCTTTGCTGCTTCTGTCACCTAGATAGACTTTGCTGTCATGTCATGTTCCAAGCATTTGTTGCCAGTTGGAGGCAGAATGCTTTGAAGACATCATTTGTCACGCTTCCAGGAACACCTAGAATTCTTAAATAGTTCTTTGATTCTTTACTTTCCATTTTATCCAGGTAATGGTTGAGATAAGGCCACTTTATCCCAAAGTGTTTCTGGTAAAATGTTTCCATGTCAGTTTCTCTGAGTAGGCTTTCATCCGTCCTGCTGTTCTTACTGCCTGTTTCCATTAAGGAGCCTGTGAATCCTCAAGCAGCCTGAGAGAATGGGCCCAGGATTTTAGGAACTAGGCCATGCCTGGTTGATACCTTTCTACTAGGAGGGCCAGAGTGTTCTTTATTTAAATGTTTGTTATTTTGGTAAAACTGGATTGAAGGATGAAGTGAAACTAAGAATGAAGGAGATACTCATTGATTTATCCAGTCACAAATCAGTCTAGGAGCAAAGTTATAACAGTATCTCTTATTTTATTCCAGTCATTTGCTATCTTTTTTTTTTTTTTTTTTTAAGAGAGAGGGTCTCGCTTTGTCACCCAGGCTAGAATGCAGTGGTGCAGTCATAGCATAATGTAAGCTCGTACTCCTGGGCTCAAGTGATTCTCCTGCCTCAGCCTCACAAAGTGCTGGGATCATAGGCCAGACCCACTGTGCCTGGCCCTGCTTTTTTAGAAAAAAAGAACTTTATAACATGAATTTGTTGATACCTCCTGTTAGCTTTTGGCACTGTTTATATTCAAAATTGCTCACTGAGACTAGTTACAGGGTTATGTCTACCCAGAAACATGCTTTTATATACCTTGATTATGTGTGTGTTTTTTTAAAAAACACTTTATATTTTATTGCTTTATATACATACATATAATCTAGAAAAATATGACTTAAAGTTTGTGTTCTGTGAATTTCAGTGTATACTGATTACATATTTCTGTTACATATACTCCCTCCTTTTTTTTTTTTATTATTCTCAAACGTTGCAAAACAAACAGTGTTCACATGGTGTTTTAAGATAAATGTCAGCCCCTGTGATATTTGCAACATTACAACATGGTAACTACATTACTGAAACTTAGAAAGCTTAATATAAAAAATTGCAAAACAAAAAGAATAAACTTTGGACAGATATATTACAGATAGTAATTATTAAATATTGAGGTAAAGAAAATAACAATCACTTTTATTTCACATTCAAGTATATATTCTAAAGAATATTTAATGTGTTTGCTTGTTTCTATGACAGAGAAAAGCAGTTAGCAAATCCATTAGTATATATGTTAAGTAAATGTTTGTAGAGGATCTGTATAGATGCTAAACGCAGCACATACATAACATAAACAAGACATAAGGCAAAAGTCTGCCCTCTAGGAGCCTCCAGTCTTGTCAGACTAGAGGAGATATTCAGGTAAACCCATGCAGTGGTATATGCTGCATTCAAGTAATTAGGAGTTCATGGGAACAGAGAGTAAGAAAAACCCCTTTATAGTTTGAGATGTGGATGGATCAAGAGAAACTTACCCGAAGAGTCTTAATTCTTGAAGCACAATTAGGAATTAAACAGATTGGCTCGGCATGGGTAGCATTCAGTGTGGAGGATAAACCATGTTTAAAAGAAAAGAGCCATAAGGGAACATGTATCCTTAGAGACCTTACAATCAGAAAAGTGTACCTATATCTGTAGAAAATGACATAGTGTGTGGAACTAGAATCACCTAGAAGCTCTAAAAAAAATAATGCCACTTACCAGAGATTCTGACGAGTGAGGAGTGGCCAGGGCATTCACGGTTTAAAAGTCCTCCAGGTGATTTTAATGGACACCTGGTTCATTGTGTGAAAACCACTTTGTCAGAACCACTTGGAATCAGACTCACCTGTGGTCACATCCTAGGCCTTCGATTCACTCATTTGTGTCTATAGACACATAATCTATAGACTGTAGGGAACTAAACAGGTCTCTTCTGATCTCTACCCCTCAAAAAACACAACAGAAAAAAAAATTACCAAGGGAATTTATACTCTACTGTTGTAAGGATTAAATACAATAAATAGCACAGATAAAGCACTCAGCATGACGCTGACACACAATAAATAGGGAATTACTACTAATAATCATGTTTGCATAGCTAACTAGAGTCACAATATGACATTAACACTTTGATTTATAATGAAGCCTGATTACCTTAATGGAATCAGTGTCTGATTTAAAACAAACAAGTGATTAAGCAGCACCAGAATTAGTTAAGTTTGTACTTTGTTTTTCTATGGTGAGGGTGTTGGTTGGCAAAAGGCAATTATAAACCAAACTTTCTTATGTCTTCCAGGAACAGAGATACCTACAAATCATTATTACAAGAATATACTCAGTATCAAATATACCAATTACATAGTTATATGTTATCCTTCAGAGAGAGAACAGGATGCCACTTGATAACAACATTGCATTAATATCTATCTTTGAGATTCTACTGAACCTCCTGCAGGATAGCTTTTGGAATAGAAAACTGGCAGTAGTGCAGGTCAAGTGCTTTCCTAATCTGATTAGGGCACTCTCTGATGGGGCTAACAGTGACCTATCTTCAACATGGCACTCTTTGAGAAAACAGTATGACTAAAGTGATGTAACAAATTTACAAAAATTTAAAATAAATGAAGGAATGTTGCGTGTGTGTGTGTGTGTGTGTGCCTGTCTGTCTGTCTGTCTTTTGGAATCAAGTTTCATAGTATAAAGCTAGTTATTGATTATCTGCCTATTCAGCAAATAGCTCTGCTTATCGAAAGAGGGAACAATTTGAGATAATGCTTGCTGAATAGTTGATGTTTCACATTTTTAAAAACTCCTACAGACTTTACTTGGGGACAGTGCCCTAAAATTGTTCAGATTTGAATTTGCTCTGCTGAATTAAAGCAAAAGATCAATTCTCTTGCTGACTCTATAGAAACAACTCAGGAAAGATTATTGCCAGTTATTAAAGCAGTATTTTTACATAACAAAAGTGTTATTCTGCCTGTAATGTGCAACAGCTGCATTATATGCATTTTTCGATTTCCAGTGTATTTTATTTGATGAGATTTAAGAGAGCTGAGTTTTATTAGCCTCTGGTCTCATTTTATTAAAATAAAAATGCTTTTCTTCCAAAAACATTTTTAAATTTGTCCTTTGCTTTTAAATAATTATAGTAGATTATGTACAGTAACATAAACATCTCAGTAACTTTCTGAAGTATGCATTAAAAATGCACTATCTGGAAATATGTGTTTATTCATAGTAAAAGAATGCAAAGAGGAATGATAGTGAATAGCTTCTGTTGTCCATTTGCTGAACTAGTCTGTTAGTCCCCTGACATAGACTCTTTTAGTCTTCTATGCTAAATTTCTTATAATTCTTAAATGACTAATATGGAAATTAGGGTGCTTGTCTGGCTGGATTTTCATATGCAATCTGACAATGTGTAACAAAGTACAAGTTTAACCTGAATATCCTTGAATAGAAATCCAAGTTCAACATATATTCACTATACAATCAATCCTTGTCCTGCTGCCACCTGGACAGAGAGTGGACAGTGGTGCAGCATTAAGTCAGCTGTGGCTCCAGGAAGTGTTGGTGGACAGAGACTGCCCTGGGCCCTAGTTTTTGACAGCTTGTTCATTGTTAAGATCTGGAATGCACAGATAGTTCTTGTTGTCTGCAGGTTGCTGCTTTGTGCTGGGAAGGGTTGGTGATTAGAGGTGCTACTTGAGACCACTTCATCAGGCAAGAGCCATCGACCTGGCAGAGCAGCTAAACATGGCATTCAAACCAACGTGTTCAGAGGCATGATTATTTTAAGTTGAAATGGTATAATCTATATTGTATTGTTTCTTCTCAATGAATCACATTAGGTATTGCATATTCTGGTTTTTCATATTTTTGTTAGTAAAAATGTATAGCTAAATGCAAAGAGTTTGCTTCTCAAGCAATTTTTGAGGTCAACAGAAGAGTTCCCTAAGAAAGGCCTTCTTAATGTTGACAGCATTGACTTTCGGGGCTGGATAATTCTTTGTTGCGACGGGCTGTCTTATATGTTGTAGAATACTTAGCAGCATCCCTGGCTTCCATCCGTTGAATGCAATAGTTCCCCTCCAGCTGTGACAACCAAAAATGTCTTTAGACATTGGCAGGTGTCTCCTGAGAGGCAAAACAACTCAGTTGAAAACCACTGCCCTAAGAAAAAGGGAACACTTGAAATTCATTTTATTTTTCTTTTTTTCTTTTTTTTTTTATATTATTATACTTTAAGTTCTAGGGTACATGTGCATAACGTGCAGGTTTGTTACATATGTATACTTGTGCCATGTTGGTGTGCTGCACCCATCAACTCGTCAGCACCCATCAATTCATCATTTATATCAGGTATAACTCCCCAGTGCAATCCCTCCCCCCTCCCCCCTCCCCATGGTAGGCCCCAGTGTGTGATGTTCCCCTTCCCGAGTCCAAGTGATCTCATTGTTCAGTTCCCACCTATGAGTGAGAACATGCGGTGTTTGGTTTTTTGTTCTTGCGATAGTTTGCTAAGAATGATGGTTTCCAGCTTCATCCATGTCCCTACAAAGGACGCAAACTCATCCTTTTTTATGGCTGCATAGTATTCCATGGTGTATATGTGCCACATTTTCTTAATCCAGTCTGTCACTGATGGACATTTGGGTTGATTCCAAGTCTTTGCTATTGTGAATAGTGCCGCAATAAACATACGTGTGCATGTGTCTTTGTAGTAGAATAATTTATAATCCTTTGGGTATATACCCAGTAGTGGGATGGCTGGGTCATATGGTACATCTAGTTCTGGATCCTTGAGGAATTGCCATACTGTTTTCCATAATGGTTGAACTAGTTTACAGTCCCACCAACAGTGTAAAAGTGTTCCTGTTTCTCCACATCCTCTCCAACACCTGTTGTTTCCTAGAATCAGTCAGGGCCCGAGTGAATAAAGGATATATTTTACTTTTTAACGTATTTCTTTTGTACTATAAGAATTACATTTGTAATGTATACCTTATATTGCAAAAAGTTTTGCTACAAAGCTCTCTTGAATGCTACATATATTCAGGGATCATGTAACTTCTTATTCCTATGAGATGGCAGAATTAGTTATTAATACATTATAATGTCTCTTTTATTCTAAAAAATGTTCTGTAATTCTGTTCATTACTGCTAAGTAAAGAAAATAAATTGTTAAATATTACCTTAAAGAGGCTGGGCTCGGTGGCTCACGCCTGTAATCCCAGCACTTTGGGAGGCCGAGGTGGGCAGATCATGAGGTCAGGAGATTGAGACCATCCTGGCTAACATGGTGAAACACCGTCTCTACTAAAAATACAAAAAAATAGCCAGGTGTGGTGGTGGGCACCTGTAGTCCCAGCTACTAGGGAGGCTGAAGCAGGAGAATGGCATGAACCCAGGAGGCGGAGCTTGCAGTGAGCTGAGATTGCACCACTGCACTCTAGCTGGGGTGACAGAGCAGGGCTCCGTCTCAAAAAAAAAAAAAAAAAAAAAATTAAAGAACAGCATCCATTTTGCCTACAAGCTTTTGTGTTTCAGAAACAAGCATTGTTACACGAAGCATTAAACTCCAAGAACTAGAATTGAGAGTCTGTTAGGAAGTTAAAAATGTACTATCGATAAGGTATGAAATTGTTGTGTTCTGTTATACTTTAAACACTAGAAAAACAAATTGTTAGATTTCAGGTAAATTAATGCTATTCAAGAACAAGTATATTTTATGATATGCAAGTTTGCACATCAACAAATAGAAACAATCCTTGTGTATCCATGAAAGCATTTCTGGAAGAAATTCTGTCTTGTAGCAGTTTATTCAGTTCTGCCATATATATTTCCTTGACTAATCATGTAGCATTTCCTTAGTAGCAGTTCTACTTCAGACTTCACATTTTAGACTTGTTTTCCCTCAGTAAGGTATGATAGACTAGTGGAACATTTATAATTTCCCCCAGAAAAATCACCATCAAGTAAGTATACCAAACACTTTATCTTATGTGCTCAGAAGACAAGGTGTCATCATCACCTTTCCCATACCCATGAGATTTATTTACAGCTTACATTGACTGTGAAACTCTTTTGTCCCCTGGGAGTTCTACTTTATTTATTCTGGATCATAGGACACTTGCAACCTATTAAGAGTTGTAAACAGGTCTTTCAAGTACATCTGACATAGCAATTACAAAATGTATTTCTTAGACAAATATCTAGAATTAAGTCAGGGCAAAGATGAAGATTAGGTGACCACAAGGAGTTTCTGCCTAGTTTATCTATTTTTCAAAAAAAAAAAAAAAATTACAAGTATTATAGACCCTCAGGTTCAAAATTCCAGTGAATAATTTAATGGATATTTTACCTGTTATATTTTAGAAAAACATTGATTTGATGAATGCTTATTTATAAAACAGCCTTACCCTAAATGATAGTAAATGAACACAGGATTAAAGGGAAGAAGGCAAGGAAGGAAGAATGGATAGATGGATGGAGGACAAATGGTAAATGAACACAGGATTAAAGGGAAGAAGGGAAGGAAGGAAGAATGGATAGATGGATGGAGGACAAATGCATAATTAAGAATATCAACTTTGAGCTGAGACCTGCTTGTTAAATTTTGCTTTTATTTTATTTTTCAGCCAATGTTTTCAGTTGCACCAAGCTTAGCCACCAATGCATCAGCAGCCTTTAATCCCTATCTGGGACCTGTTTCTCCAAGCCTGGTCCCAGCAGAGATCTTGCCGACTGCACCAATGTTGGTTACAGGGAATCCGGGTGTCCCTGTACCTGCAGCTGCTGCAGCTGCTGCACAGAAATTAATGCGAACAGACAGACTTGAGGTAGGAATGACTAGTTGGTGTCTTTATGTACTACATTCTAATTCTCCAAGTGTATTTTTTTGTTTGTTTGTGTGTTTCCATGGCCAAAAAGTTGTAAAAATTTTAAAACAGAGATTTTGGCTTAGGGTTTGGAACATTTACTAGAGTATAGATATGCTGTATTTGATTAATGTAATGTTTATAAAGGCTACAACATCCATATTTAGAATAGTGGATAAGAGGTTGGACCCTAAAGTCAGATTGCCTGGTTGTATCACTGTACCTCAATTTCCTCATCTTTAAAACGGCACTTACCTCAAAGAGTTAGGGGAATATCTGGCACATAGCAAATGCCTCCTGAATGTTTGTTGTTATTGTTGCAACTATCAAGAATAACAAATGTTATCAATCCCCTAAAAATTGTTCTCATAAAGATTAACAAATATTAGTGTCTGTAAAACATTTTACAATTTATTATTGCAAGTTTCCTCATAAGCTGTACAATATTTTGGTTGAAGTAGAAAGGAAACTTTGTTTATGAAGTGTGCTCTCATAAAAGTTTTTTGCATAATCCTCTTAAGTTCGAGAGTAAAGGATGATCAGATGCGTGGGCTCTGCTGTTGGTATATGAAAAAGATATTAAAGTTATAAATCTTACTTCAAAGTGGTTGTTCAGAATTTCAACATGACTGTGAATTAATGAATTTGGTAAATTACAGATGTAGAGAAAAAGTGACAGCATCAAATGTACATTGAAGGTACAAATCTGTCATTGAACTCACCTAAAGAACAAAATGACCTTTTCCTCTTTTCCCTGGTGAGGATGAGGCGATATATTTTTTTAACTTACATTTTAGGTTCGGGGTACTTGTGCAGGTTTTTATATAGGTAACCTTTATATCATTGGGGTTTAGTGTAGAGATTATTTCATCACCCAGGTAGTAAGCAAAATACCCAATAGGTATTTTTTTCTGATCCTCTCCCCCCTCCTACCATCCACCCTCAAATAGGCCCTAACATCTGCTGTTTCCCTCTTTGTGTCCATGAGGTCTCATCATTTAGCCCTCACGTACAAATGAGAACGTGTGGTATGTGGTTTCCTATTTTTGTATTAGTTTGCTTCAGATAATGGCCTCCAGCTCAATCTATGTTGTTGCAAAGGACATGATCTCATTCTTTTTTATGTCTGCATGGTATTCCATGCTATATATATAGCACATTTTCTTTATCCAGGCTACCATTGATGGGCACTTAGGTTGGTTCCATGTTTTTACTATTGTGAATAGTGCTGCATACACGTGTGTCTTTATGGTAGAACGATTTATATTCCTTGGGTAAATACCCAGTAATGGGATTACTGGGTCAAATGATTTCTGTTTTTAGGTCTTTGAGGAATTGCCACACTGTTTTCCACAATGGTTGAATTAATTTGCACTCCCACCAGCAGTGTATAATTGTTTCTTTATCTTTGCAACCTTGCCAACATTCATTATTTTTTGAGTTTTTAATAATAGACATTTTAACTGGCGTGAGATGGTATCTGGTGGTTTTGATTTGCATTTCTCTAATATTAGTGATAATGGACATTTTTCATATACTTGTTGGCCACTTGTATATCTTTCTTTGAAAAGCATTTGTTTATGTCCTTCACCCACTTTGTAATAGGGTTGCTTTTTGCTCATAAATTTAAGTTCCTTGGAGATTCTAGATATTAGACCTTTGTGGAATACATAGTTTGTAAATATTTTCTCCCATTCTGTAGGCTGTTTATTCTGTTGATAGTTTCTTTTGCTGTGTAGAAGCTCTTTAGTTTAATTAGGTACCATTTTTCCATTTTTGTTTTTGTTGCGATTGCTTTTGGCATGTTTGTCATGAAATCTTTGCCAGGTCCTGTGTCAAGAATGGTATTTCCTATGTTATCTTTCAGGGTTTTTATAGTTTGGGGTTTTACACTTGAGCCTTTAATCCATCTTGAGTTGATTTTTGTATATGGTGTAAAGAAGAGGTTCAGTTTCAATCTTCTATGTATGGCTAGCCAGTTATCCTGGCACCATTTATTGAACAGGGAGTCCTTCCTCATTGCTTATTATTGTCAACTTTGTTGGAGATCAAATAGTTGTAGGTGTGCTGCATTATCTCTAGGCTCTCGATTCTCTTCCATTGGTCTGTGTGTCTTTTTTTGTACCAGTACCTTGTTGTTTTGTTTACTGTAGCCTTGTACTATAGTTTGAAGTCAGGTAATGTGATGCCTCCAGCTTTGTTATTTTTGCTTAAGATTGTATTGGCTATTGGCTGTTCAAGCTCTTTTTTTATTCCATATGAATTTTTAAGTAGTTTTTTTTTTTTTTTTCCTAATTCTATGAAGAATGTCATTGGTAGTTTGACAGGAATAACATGGAATGTATAACTTGCATTGAGCATTACGGCCATTTTAATGTTACGGATTCTTCTTATCCATGAGCATGGAAAGTTTTTCAATTTGTTATGTGTCATCCATGATTTCTTTGAGGGATGTTTTGTCATTCTCATTTTAGAGAGCTTTCACCTCCCTGCTTAACTGTATTTTATTCTTTTTGTGGCAATTGTGAATGGGAATGCACTCCTGATTTGGCTCTCTGCTTGGATGTTGTTGGTTTATGGGAATGCTACTCATTTTTATACATTGATTTTGTATCCTACAACTTTGCTGAAGTTGTTTATCAGATCAAGGAGCTTTTGGGCAGAGACTATGGGGTTTTCTAGATAAAGAAACAGCTTGTCTGTCAACAGGGATAATTTGACTTCCTCTCTTCCTATTTGGATGCCTTTTATTTTCTCCTCCTGAGGATGAGGCAATACTTAGTGCTAATAAATTTTACTGAGAAAGTGGCAAAATGAGGCTGTTGTATGAACATAATTGACTCAAATAATTTGTCAGTTTAGCAGGAATTTAGTTAATAAGCTGATTTATTATTTATTAACTTTTGTTGCATACATTACGAAGGCTCTGAGATTTTAGCGTATTGACAATCATATACCAGACACATGCATCAGAGGTTTAATGCTCAAAACAATCTTATCAGGAAGACACTATTATTTATTCTGTTTTACAGGGAAATGATTTTAGGGGAAGAGATGTGAAGCAACTTGTTCTTGCTAGGGAGATACATCTGATACACCTGGATTTTTGAGTGATTTGTCATTACACAACTGTACTTGCTTATTAATTAACTAATGCTGTTTGCAGATGGATTAAGAGGAAACTTAAAATTTTTTTAAATATCTGAAATTATTGGATGCTCAGCATGTGAAGCAGTTTTATTCCCCCAACCTTTCTAAAGCAAACCCTGAGTTCTTAATGCATAATTGTTGATCGATTAGTGGTAACCAAATAAGCAATCTGAGATGAACTTTAATGAATTAATTATTAATAGATGATATTCAAAAAAAATGGTTATAACTCTACTAAACCAATCCTCCTACATTCACAATTTTAGGTAGTTTGTTACTGGTTATATTTTGTAGTGCTTAATTGAAATGAAGACTTTTGTCTTTGGGTTTTTTCTTTTTGTGAGGAGCTACTTATTGTATTTTGTCTGTTTTCTTTTGCTATAGTCAGTACACATGGCTACCACTGCATCAACTGTGATTTGCCTTTTATCTGAAACCTGCTTCTCTAAATGCTTGATTGTAGTACAGCTTCC
This sequence comes from Piliocolobus tephrosceles, assembly GCF_002776525.5. Lineage (NCBI taxonomy): Eukaryota > Metazoa > Chordata > Mammalia > Primates > Cercopithecidae > Piliocolobus > Piliocolobus tephrosceles. The sequence continues at coordinate 131,816,385 of NC_045435.1, forward strand.
TGTCTTATTCTTGTTAACAAGATCGGATCCAGTGTCACAGTTCCAACGTGTTAGGATACTGCAGCGTGAAGCTCTGAGGCGCATCTTGCTGCTCTGTGCTTGTGATTTTAGACAATCCTGTCTGCACGTTATTTCCTCGCATGCCAATTGCATCACGTATCGAAGTCTAAAAGACATGGCAATAAATGCACTTATTTATTAATTGATCAAATGTTTGGTCATTTGGTATTTAAGTGTATACTTCACTTCTTCCTTATGAAATTCTGAAGCATATATTTGAATTTTGAGTTCCTTCTGAGGTAAAAAATTTTTGGAATCAGTTAAATTATTGACCAGTTCTTCTTGCCACTTCTTTCTATCTTTTTACTGCAACTTGTTAGACAATAAGGAAATTTAAAATACCATAGATTGCCAGCCTTCTGGTTCTTACATAATTGCTTAAAACTGACATCTTTACAGCACCCAGTGTGATACTACAGAAAAAAAAAAAATGTTAAATTGGAAAACAGGAATTCAAGAATTACTGCATGTGATGTTGCTAATAAGGTGAGCCAGCTTGGATCAGGATGCTCTTCTTCTCTGGGCTTCATATTCCTCACATGTAAAGTTAGGGGATTACAGCCCATAATCTCTAAGGTCACTTCCAATTAAAACATTCTAGGGACATTTAGGTCATTTTCTTGTTTTTAACACCAGCCACAAGCTATTGAAACATTTATTTTTAAAAATTATATACATATACACACATGAGATTTATATCAATATTCATATTATCCTTTCTTTACTGGCTATCTTTTAAAAGACTTTGTTGCCAAGTACTTCCTGTACTCCAAAATTCATACTTTTTTTTCTTTTTTTGACACGCGGTCTCACTCTGTTGCCCAGGCTGGAGTGCAGTGGCGCAATCTCAGCTCACTGCAACCTCCACCTCGCAAGTTCAAGCAATTCTCCTGCCTCAGCCTCCTGAGTAGCTGAGATTATAGATGTGTGCCACCATGCCCGGCTAATTTTTGTATTTTCAGTGGAAACAGGGTTTCACCATGTTCGCCAGGCTGGTCTCAGCAATTTAATTTCTTTCCATGATTTTGTTAAGAAATTATTCACATCTATAGATTCTAGAAAAGACTGAGTTCTTTTAGCCATACCCCTGTTTTACTACAAAGAGTTAGTAATTGGAGAAATCATTGTTTGACTTATATTCAAGAAGCACACTAATTTTTTATGGTGCTAAAAGAATTTGTGAATCCATTCATTCTCTCATTTACTCAACAATATTCAGTAGAAAACTGTTGAAAATATTTTAAGTAGAAGATGTGAGGAATGTCTTTGAAACCCTTTAATTCCTGTCTTATCAATGACAAGAAAAGATTCACATGAGAATAGTGCCCAGACTCATAACTGATGCCCAATAACTTGTTAAATGAATGGATAAATGAGTCAGTCAACCAGTTACTCAGGTGATTAAACACAGAAAGATATATTCCCTTATTCAGGGCTCAGGGTAATCCCACAGAGGTACTAAAATATGAAAAATGTTTATCGTGTGTTACCATTCTCCTTGGAAACATGTTTACATTTTGAGCAATTCAGCTATAAAATATGGCATCTTGATTATGCACCTAGACCTAAAGCAGTGGTTTTCATACTTTAATGAGATTAGAATCATTTGGGGTGATTGTTAAAAATGTAGGGCCTCATCCCCAAAGACTGATTCAGTAGATCTGCGATAGGGTTTGGTAATATTTTTCACAGATCTGCCAGGTGACTCTAAATGCAAATAGCTATAAACACATGCAGTAAAAGATACTAGCATCTCTTATTTAGGTTTCAACTTTTCATCATTTATTTAATGTATTTGTAAATGATGTAGTTTTTTGTGAACCTTAATTAAAAATCCATCTCCTCCAATAAGTTGATGAGAACACTGTGCACAGATAGTGAAATACTTTAGGTAAACAATGATGATTATTAAGGTAATTTATATTACATAGGAGTAATCAAATAAAAACCAGGGGACATGTATTTCAGATACTTATGAAAACATTAGATTGACATTTGGTTAACTGCACCATTTTTACATCAGCAGTCTATATGAGAAAAACATAAGTATTCCAGGAAAGGTGGACAAACAACCGTTTCTGATAGTTTCAGTTTGTGTTTGCTTGTCTTAAAATGAATTATTCTTGGCTGAAAGTTTTGTTCTGTGAGGTAATCATTACACTAGTTTCTAATTCAGGCCACTAATGGTTGTATGTTTCCACTACTTCCACAGAAGAATCTAATAACCTTTTTCATATAGGCGGAAAAATGTATAATACCCATTGACTACAAAAAATAGAACATTTAAAGCTAAATGAGGATTAGAATGACAGTGAAAAGCATGCCTAGGTTGGGATTGTTTAGGTGTTTAGTGGATTTAACATGATGGAATAAAAGACTTTCTATTCAGAAAAGATTAGAAAAGAAGATGCTTTTAATAATGTAGGAAAGTCTTATTGGTAGGATTATTTTAATTTTGCATTTTTTAGAGGATGTTTGGCTACTGCTTTTGTGATTTTTTTTTTTAATGTCTCCGGAAAATTCCCAAGAAACCTTAAGAGTTTTGCACATAGAGGTTTATGTAGTTTGTTTTTTTAAATCTGTAATGAACTTTAGAATGACTCTTTAAAATGTAGTAACATCTTCATTTGAACAATTTAATACACTATGGCTCTGTCAGTTATTAATCTCTGTGATTAGAGTTTTGATGTGGTGTAGAGTTGTAAGTTGCTATAACTGTAGTAATTGCTAAATTAAGAGCAGTAGTTCACACCTGCAGTCCCAGCTACTTGAACGACTTAGGTGGGAGGATCACTTGAGCAGGGAGGTTGAGGCTGCAGTGAACTGAGATTGCGCCCCAGCACTCCATCCTGAGTGACAGAGGGAGACTCTATCTCAAATAATAATAATAATGTAAATTAAATAAGGTAATGGCTAACTTGGTGTATTGACAAGCTTGTTTCAAAGTTGTGTCCATTTTCCTGTCCTGTTGGGTTTGCACAGTCATTCATGGGAATTAATAAATGATAACGTGGAAGTGGACTTAATGGTTCTGTCGTTGGTCATTCCTGTTCAGATTTTATGTTTTTATATGAGATCAAGTGGTAGATTCTTAGTTCCATTACCTATAGAAGTATGCTTGTGTTTTCTGGCCCGAATAGCAATGATGGAGTCTGCCTTTTAGTCTTCAAAGAATGCTCCCATTTGATCCTAACAGAAATACTATGAGGTAGTTAAAGTAGATGTCCTTTTCTTGATTTTTTTTTGGAAGGAGAAAAATTGATCAAATATATACAGTTATTGAATAATCAACTGTATTAGTCCATTTTCATGCTGCTGGTAAAGATATACCCAAGACTGGGCAATTTACAAAAAGAAAGAGGTTTATTGGACTTACAGTTTCACATGGCTAGGGAGACCTCACAATTATGGTGGAAGATGGAAAGCACATTTCACATGGTGGCAGACAAGCAAAAAGGTTGCACAGGGACGTAACCCTTTTGAAAACCATCAGATCTCGTGAGACTTACTCCCTATCTTAAGAACAGCTCAGGAAAGATATGCCCCCTTGATTCAGTTACCTCCCACCTGCTGTCTACCATAACATGTGGGAATTCAAGATGCGATTTGGGTGGGGACACAGCCAAACCATATCACCAGCTGAAACTAGAAATCACATCATCTGATATTTATCTAGGGATTTTAATTGTACAATAAATTGACTACAGTTATATTTACCTAATTGCCAGAATTATGAGGATTACAAAGTGGATATTTTAATCCTTTTAAAATGAAGATAGAGATAATTTCTTTGCATTAAATTATAAACTCATGATCAACAATGTTGTGAACCCTTTGATCAAAGTGATTGGTCAAAGTGATTATCCAGGATTACTTTTTAAAGTAATACTTAGAAAAATTTAGCTTGTTAATTCCAGCTTGATAGAAAGTGAAGTCCATGCTGCCTGTTGGTGAACATGTGGCTATATGTCTTTGAATATGTTTCTTAATATTGGCCATTAACTTAAATTGACTTCTCAAAATGTTAAAATGGACAAAGTCCCTGTTTCTTCTTATAATTAGCTTTCTATTCCTGCTTTTGATTGTTATTCTCCAAGATGACTGAGTTAATTATACAAATATGGTGAGCATAAAACATATTACTTCAAACGGATATCTCCTTAAAGAACATGCAAATGACTCTCCAGTTTTGAATAAATTCGAATATGGATATTAATCTCCTTAGAATCCCAGTGCTTTAACTTGCAGAGCATTGCTAAATTTAATACTACTGATAAAACTTATTAATTTGACCATTTTGAAATATGTTTTTCAAGTATTAAAAAATTAGAGATCAAATGACAGGATTATTAATATTATCCAGATTTGTATGATGTGTTATAAGCTGTGCATTATTTTATTCAGTGTCCATGACCTTTTAAATAGATGTTAATAGTGTTTTCATTATGAAGACTCCATAGCTAGTAAAGTGATAGGAACTGGAACTCATAATTTCTGACTACAAACCCTATTGTCTGTCTGCTGCATTACTGCTATTTAGTTAACAAAAGAAGGTTTATTTAGAATTAATTTACATTTCCTTAGGAAATTTTCCTATGTTTTCTTTTGGTTATTTAAAGTTTATAATTATTCTGTAGATATTTTTCTGGAAATAGAATTTAGAACGTAAATGTTTTCATTGAATATCTTCATTGGCAAATCTTGCCTTAGTACTTGTAGAGTAAAAGGCTCATGTTGAATCACATTACATGTGTAGCTAAATAGATTTTATTATTTTAATGTAGGTTTAAAAACCATTTATCGAACTTTTTTTTTTCTTTTGAGACAGAGTCTTGCTCTGTCACCCAGGCTGGAGTGCAGTGGCACCATCTTAGCTCACTGCAACCTCCACCTCTCAGGTTCAAGCGATTCTCCTGCCTCAGTCTCCTGAGTAGCTAGGATTACAGTCGCCTGCCACCATGCCCAGCTAATTTTTGTATTTTTAGTGGAGATGGGGTTTCACCATGTTGGCCAGGCTAGTCTCAAACTCCTGGCCTCAAGTGATCCACCCACCTTAGCATCCCAAAGTACTGAGATTACCAGCTTGAGCCACCACGCCCAGTCACAAAATATTTTTATATGTTGACCTAGTACATATACATGTACAGATAAATCTGTACATTTATCTGCCAAAAATGAAAAATGCCTATAGTCATGGATATATTATTTGAATATTACTTGTGATATGGAAATACTGGAAATTATCTAGATATCCTCCAAAAGAATTACCTGTATTATGTACACTATTTGATGAAATTTGATGCAGCCATCCAAAGTGATCACTCTGGAAAATATTTAGCAAAATGAGAAAATGCTTATGCTGCATCGTTGAGCATAAAAGGTCACCAAATAATAGCTATACTGCACAGTTTTTTAAAATGTGTGCATACATACAGAAGACTGGATGAGAAGAGAAAAATGAGCCACAATGTTGTTAGAATTTTCAGATTTAATTTACATTCTGTGTTTCAAATTCTCTGTGATAAATGTCATAATTTCTTACCGTTTTTAATTATGAGATTAAATTTGTTGAATTTAAATAATTTGTCAATTGTAATTTACTAATATAGTAGTATGTCTAAGAGATTTATTTTGGGGATCAGCATAAAGTGTTCTCGAGTTTATCAGAGAAACCAGATCAAACCCATATTGAGCAACCAAGGGATAGATCCCATTTTATTGATGATGTCTATTAGGAAAAATGTGTTTTAGAAGCGTTGGGAGGTTCATGTTCCCATAGTTACCCCACAATTCAGATGCACATCTAATGGTTGGTAAATTTCCAGTCCCTCTGGCCTGTACCTTTCACCAGTACAAGTTTTCACACGACATTTTCTCTTCTTTATTTTTTCAAAGGCAAGAATAATGTGAGAGTAGCTATTACAGTATGTTTCTTTTGTCCCATTTCTTACGTCAGGAAAAAACCATAAGCTGCAAAAAAATAAAAATATGAAAGAGTCAAACATGCATATTATGCAAAAACAGTTGACTAAGTTTTTTTAAATCTCAAAAAAGGTTGGTTTTATGACACATTCTGAGCTAATTCTTAGTTACAAACTCTGCTTACATATTTGTAGAATTCTTTCTAAATATCTCACAGCAGAGTAAAGAATGTGAGATTATAGTAAACCAATCCTTAACCTGTAGAACCCCACCCCCTGCACACTCATGCAAGTACGTACACACAGAACCTAAATAACTTCAGGTCTTCTTTATTGTTAATGTGGGAAAGAGTAAACTACATAGGAAAAATAGAGTATTAGTTCCCTGCTCTCAGTTCATTTTGAGCATATTCATTAAAGCAGGAATTACTGAGGAGCAAACAGCAGCTGAGAGAGATCACTTACAGACCTTCTGCAAGTTTCCTGTTTGGTGATGCCTGCATTGTGACATAGGTTTGCTTAAACAGAAAAATAGCCCTTTTGTTTATTCAGTAGTGTATATTTAGCATACACACACACACACACACATAGACGCATAAAACTTTTTATCATTATTTAAGGTAGGCACTATACTCTTCCTGAGTATAGTGATGAGCCTCACATATAGTAAATTTTGATTAGGTACTGGGTACTGTTTTAGCAAGCTCCATAGCTGATGCTATTGTTCAGCCAGAGAGGAGGATAATTATTCTGGATAACAGCTTGATCATTTTTGCTTTTTAAGTTATAAATCTTGGTAATACTTTTATTCTTGTGTTCAATAAGATAAATATACTAATAAAAAACCAGAATCTTGAATAACTTTTAAAGTCGTTTTTGTGTTCTTAATCACTCTGAGTGTGGTGATGAATGACACTGGCTCGTTGTATGTATTTGGAACACAAAACTTTAGCTAGCTTGAGGTTTCCAAGTAGTGCAAGATATCATTTATAATGCTCTTTTTTAAGATGTAGCGTGGTACAGATTATAGTATCTCTTTCTTTAAGAAGCACTTTCTTCAGTAATAGGATATGAATATAATATGGGGAAAACACCCAAATTTAAATGCAATCATTTTATTTATATAAACCCAAGAAAACCTTTGCTTCCTAAGTCATAGCAGGGTTACAGTTTCTCTTTCTTGCTTAACTTCAAAATAAAGTGCTTAATATCTGCATTTGCTGTTTGTGAAAGGATACTTTTGAACAGTTAAAAACTGTTTTCTTGAAGCTTGAAGGAAGAGCAGGAAAATATTAAAAGGACGTTCTGTGTTTTAGATGGCCCTCTTGTGGTAAAAGGGTCAAAGTATCCCAAATGAAGACTGCTTTTAAATAGTAAGAGTCAAAATTGCGCAGATGAATGAGAAATAATGTTTTTGCCTTTTCCCTAAGATCTCGGTGGCAAAATTAACAGAATTGTCAAATATAAAACAAATAGACATAACAAAACCAATCTTTTTTTACTGCTTTATATAGCTACCAAGTGAATCTCTAAAGATCAAAAAATGACTCCTGGAAACATTTTCATAAAAAGCTATCAAACTTGATTTTGTATATTTTTCACTTGGAAATAATTTTATATTTACACAAGAGTTGCAAAAATGGACCCAAGAGTTTCTGTCTAGCCTTCACTGACCTAAATATTAATATCTTGCATAACTGTGAAATCTCTCCTAAGACCAGAAAAATTAACATTGATATACTGCTGTTTAACCAATCTACAGACTTCAATCAAATTTTACCAGTTGTCCTCCCAATATTCTTTCTGTGACTCCAGGATCCTCCAGCTTGTGATAGTATGTCAGTCTGTCTTGCATGACCTTGACACTTTGGAAGAGTAGTAGTCGGTTATTAAGTAAAATATCTTTCCATTCACTTCATCTGATGTTTCATCTTGATTAAATTCAGGCAGTAATACATCTACTGTGATTGTGTGCCCTTCTCATTGTATCGTATCAATAGGTACACAGTGTCACTACATCTCATTATTGGTGATATTAATTTTGATCACTTGGTTAAAGTGATATTTGCCATGTTTCTTTACTGTGAAGTTATTATTTTTCCCTTTGCAATTAATAGGTATATCAACACCATTTCAGATTGTATTTTTACCATAATTAATATTATACCTGTATTTTCTTATGGGCATTTATACTAAAATGGAGTTATAATTTGTAACTAAACTAGAAAGTGCTGAAGTTACTTTGGTGCCTTGTTTGAAAATCATTTTTCCCCTTTCATCTGTAGCCTTCTATCACCAGTCTTGCACTTTAAGTTAAAATCTTCAGAAAGCGTCTTCTTGTTCATTGACTTCTTGACTAAACCTCATGTACTTATTGACCTCATAGGTATGTCGAGAGTACCAACGTGGCAATTGCAACAGAGGAGAAAATGATTGTCGGTTTGCTCATCCTGCTGACAGCACAATGATTGACACCAATGACAACACAGTCACTGTGTGTATGGATTACATCAAAGGGAGATGCTCTCGGGAAAAGTGCAAATACTTTCATCCCCCTGCACATTTGCAAGCCAAGATCAAGGCTGCCCAATACCAGGTCAACCAGGCTGCAGCTGCACAGGCTGCAGCCACTGCAGCTGCCATGGTGAGTAGAGATATCAGCTCTCTCCTTGTTAGCAGTCAGAAAAGCAAAGTGAGCAACTCTATCTGACTACAAGCTATTCATTTATTAACCTTTTTTAAAATAAAATTGCTGAAGATATGTTTGTTCAGGTATCCCAGACAATATATAAAGAAGTTACTTTCACAGAAGTGAGGGTAACTCCTCAAATGGTTCAGATTGCTCCTACCCTTGGCCTAACTCTTAATCTGTCTTATTCTGGATGTAGGGTTTCTGAAATCTCTGCTTTGTACAGAACCACCTGTCTCCTTTTCAATTTAACGATATTGCCATTTTCGGTCTTCTTATTTCTGTGTGCCATCTAATCAGCCATTGTTTTCCTTTGGTGTGTTCTTTTGCACATCAAGGCTCTTCTTCACATATATCTTGCTTTTAACAATAACATGATCTGGAACTATTTAGGAGAATCGTTCAACAAAATTGTTCTTAGAATTAGCTACAGGATTTTAAGTAGTATACTCTCTAGATTGTCTGAAATAATATTGTGGCATAAACATAATATTAACACTAGAGAAGCTTGACTATGCCATTATATAGAAAGGAGAGAGACAGCAGTACTCAAAGAGTTAGAAACTGGATCATTAAGAATAGCTACTAAACTATATTATCAAGGTAAATTTTAATGTGATCTAGTAGCTGATTTTAATGAGCCCATTCTTTGTTCTTTGCTTAGCTGTTTTAATGTTGTCATTTTTTACATAAATATATGACTTAAATCAATGAAATACTCATTTTAAAAGTCACTGTGTAGTATTTCATAACAGTGATATAATCATGAGAGAGATCTTTTCTGTGTTTGTTTATGGATACTTGAGCAAAAATACAGAAGGCAGACTCTCTCCTCCTCTCTTCCTTTCACTCTTTTTTTTTTTTCTGTTAGAGTATCTTGTTTGTAATTAACTACAAAGAGGAGTTATCCTCCCAATAACAACTCAGTAGTGCCTTTATTGTGCATGCTTAGTCTTGTTATTCGTTGTATATGGCATTCCGATGATTTGTTTTTTTATTTGTTTTTTCTCACCTACCCAAAAATGCACTGCTGCCCCCATGATGCACCTCTGCTTGCTGTTTATGTTAATGCGCTTGAACCCCACTGGCCCATTGCCATCATGTGCTCGCTGCCTGCTAATTAAGACTCAGTCGGCTGTCAAATCACTGAAGCGACCCCTCGAGGCAACCTTTGACCTGGTACTATGACCTTTCACCTTTTAGCTTGGCATGTAGCTTTATTGTAGATACAAGTTTTTTTTTTTTTTTAAATCAACTTTAAAATATATATCCTTTTTTCTGTTATAGAGTTATAAAGTACAATGAAAAAACTGAGTGTGGTTTCCTGACAAAATTAGTAGAAAGACTATAATCTAAGTACATAGATGGATATCATACAATAAAAGATTCTGAAAGCCCAGCAGCCCACATTCAGTTTAACTACATTGTAGAATGTTCTAAAGAAATACTTGGAGGACATAAAGAGTGTATTTTTGACTGTATATTTATGTACCTGTTTGGTTAGCATGGCTTTAGTGGTAGAATTATTTACATTTTAATATTTATAGTTCAGTATTTAAGGAAAAAAACTTGCATGCTCTGGGACATTTGCATGTCTAGGTAGATCTGGGGGGAGGAGCAGTGGATTAGTTTTTATTTTATCTGTTTCAGTCACTCTGTACAATTAACTATTAACATTGCTTTTACTTGTCAATCCTCATGGAGCTCGCAGTGCGGCTTTTCCTCTTTTCCCAAATCAATGGCTTCTCACAGAAAGCCTGAAGCATTATGGGACCTAAAGCACTTTAACACATTATAACATGTGCTCTCGTACTAGTGAGATTTTGTTTTGGACAAAAATAATGCTTCCTTTAAAGCTTTTATCTTGCTTTTTTTTTTTTTCTTTAATTTTTTGTTCATTGGATTTTTTCCCTCGGGTAGTTAAGTGCTCTGCTGCTTGCTTGCTCATGCTTCCTAACAATTTTAGCCTTCGACTGATTTTTCTTTTTTCTTTTTCTCTTTTTACTGGTATTTGTTTTTTATACTCATTCACTAAACAGGGAATTCCTCAAGCTGTACTTCCCCCATTACCAAAGAGGCCTGCTCTTGAAAAAACCAACGGTGCCACCGCAGTCTTTAACACTGGTATTTTCCAATACCAACAGGCTCTAGCCAACATGCAGTTACAACAGCATACAGCGTTTCTCCCACCAGGTAAGGGGTGGGGTTTCTTAATAAATGAATCTGATGATCTACAGAGAGTCCTACTGTTAGAGCAGATAAACCACACCCCAAGTTTGTTTGGAATTATAGATGAGGTGTCAGGTAAGGTGGTCAATGATGGAAACTTATCTGAGGTGTCTCATGTGGTTTTCTTTAAAAAGTAAGGATTTTAGCTTAATGAAATATGGATTAAGGATCAGTGGTATTTTATACATTTGTATGTGTTTGTGTAATTTAGAAATGAAATACAGTTCTCTTGTTTTTCTCTTTCCTCCACACTGTTATATGTCTGTCAAGCTATTTTATGATACTTTCTTGCTGTAAGACCCCTTTGCCTTCATTATTCCATAGAGTTAAATTATATAAAACAACACTTTCAGTTTTGATTTTTATTTTTCAGCCTTTTTGTTTTCAAGGTCAAGAATGAAAAAAAATTATGTGTTCTAGAGCTCTTAAAAAGGGCTCTTAGTGGCATCAATCAGTACACTGCTTAAAATTTTGACTGTTCCTAAGCTAATATTGAAAGAGCCCTAAGTGCTCCTCAATGTTTAATTTATTATGGAGTTCTACATTTGTGGTTTCAGCTTATTTTCAATTTGGTAATGTATACATAATCTAGAATTACTCACACAAATTGCAAAGTTTAAAATACAGACTAGCTACTCATTTAATTACCTGGAAATTTACTCTTTTTATTGACTCTGAATTTATTTCAGAAAATACATATAAACTTATTATTATCTGGAATTTTACTAACCAGAAACTCTAATCTCACTTTCCTCTTTATCGCTTCACTCTTATTTTGAGAATACCATGGTTTGAGAGACTTACTTAATAAAATATTTTATTAATTAAATCAATGATTAGATATATATGTCAAAAATCCAGCTCCCAATTTTATATTAGACTATCTTGGCAGTATTTACAGTGTATTAGGTTCATAATGCTGTAAGTGAATGTGAATTTGTTTTTGATTCATGAACAAAAGAATAAATTATATGAGTTTTTAATACTAACCATAACTTTTTATGTAGTACATCTTTGAAAATCAGTCATCCATATGTAAAATAAATGTGAGGTAACAGCTAACTAGAATATTCCACTAACTGAAATAGCCAGTACCCCAGACACATGGATAAAATGATATTTGTACTCATGAAATAGTATCTTTCAAATTGCAGTTTGTTCATATTGGAACAAAAATCAAATCATTTTGATCTGTAGTCTCACATTTCTCTTATGTTTTGTAATATTGTAACTTTCTTCTCAACATGTATAGTTTTTCAGAAATTAATCTTTTTGCTCTTGTGCAAGTTGCTGTGTCCCTAGATTTTCACTGCCCCCAACAAACAATCCATCAGTTTTTCTGTAGTCAGATGAGCAAAGTTTCAAGGGATTATATGTAGCTATCATAATCTCTTTGAAGAAATTAAAACTTATTTTTGTCGGTTTATTTTATTGGCTAAAACATTACCATGAGAAATGACAGTTTCAGTTAGATCAACGGTAGTGAGTTATCTCAGTTGATTGTTCACCGTCAGTTACAGATTGAACTTCTCGTTCTACTCATTCCCCTCTTCTCACTATTGCACTTGGCTAGTCTTAAAAAATATGGTAGTTTCTCTACTAAAGTCTAAAAAACAAATCTATGCTATTTAAAGAAAACTGAAATAATCTATTTTATCAAATAGGTTTCATGTTAGTTTTTCAACAACACTCAAATGACTATAGTTTTTTCTAAATAAGTATAACCATCAGTTGCATGGTACGATGACCCTTACTGGTGACACTAGTGTCTCCCTAGAATAGGTTTTTGATGACCCTTACTTGTGACACTAGTGTCTCCCTAGAATCGCTTTTTGTCTGTGGATAGAGCCAAAGATGCTAGGTAAAGTTCAAATTAGGGAAAATAATAAACTCATTCATAAATCAGAATCAAACTTGTCTCTCTGTGCTAGGGTAAGCATTGCTAATTTAAATAAAATCTGCATTAATTGAAATATGCTGAAAATTTTTTAGATATATTTGCATTTATTATGATGCATTTTGTATCAGAGATATTCCAGTCTTGATCAATATTTCTCAAATATAGGCCAGGCGTGGTGACTCACGCCTGTAATCCCACCACTTTGGGAGGCTGAGGCAGGCGGCTCAGTTGAGGTCGGGATATGGAGACCAGCCTGGCCAACATGGCAAAACCCTGTCTCTACTAAAAATCCAAAAATTAGCCGGACATGGTGATGCATGTCTGTAATCCCAGCTACTTGGAAGGCTGAGACAGGAGAATCGCCTGAACCAGGGAGGCGGAGCAGCAAGCCGAAATCACATCACTGCGCTCCAGCCTGGGCAGAGGAGTGAGACTCCGCCTCAAAAAAAAAAAACACACACACACAAAACAACAACAAATATATATATATATATATATATATATATATACACACACACACACACACACATTTCTCAAATGTAATCAATATAGTGTGAAATTATTGCATTAGCAACATAAAATAACATTTATTTGCACCTCAGTTTTAAGGGCCTGAAGCAGCACGTTGACCTTTATTAATCACATAATCAGAAGTAGAAGTAGGTAGTGACTATATAATTATTTTAAAATATTTTCATTATATAATATGTACCTGCGTGCACACAAATTGACCCTGTGACCTGAAAAGGTTAAAATGGATAGGTCATCGTTATTTCTGCCCCACCACTTTATCAGACAGTCAGAAAGGAAAGAAGTCTAATGCAGGGAATGTAAATGCAAAAGCCTCAGGGGCCAGGCAGGAAACACAAGTCAAGCAAGAAATAAATTGGGAGCTGTGGGGTATGGGTGGCACAGGGGAGCACAGACTCAGTCTAAAGAGTATAGTCAATGTTCATACTTTGCCTTTTGTTGCCTCAGAGAATTGTCTGCCTGGCAGGTTGTACCTGCTATCCACTGCAAACCCTTTGTGGCTCCATTTGCATCATAGACTGTGTAAACCACAGTTGATTGTGTATATACCTTGTAGGGTTGGTTGTAAGAAACCCGCACAACCTGATACAGTAGCCCTGACATACAGTGTTGCTAGGTCTTACGATTTTTTCCCAGATATTCTGGACGTTTGTAAGTTTATATGTGAAATTTCTCAATATTTAAATTTTGTCAATTAATTCAGTTTTTAAAAAACACCCTTTGAGAACTAAAGGAAATGTATCTTAACCACAAATTCACATGTAATCTCATGTCTAATAACCTGGGAGAAAAGGAATTCCGTTTTCCAAAGTTTAGTTGTTCTGCAGACAAATAATACAGAATTAGATGATCAAGGAATCTGATCTGATCACAATTTAATAATTTAGAAGGTACACTTTGAAGACTTTATTGGAAATGGGAAAAAAATGGAGTTCTTTTATTTTTTTTTGCAGCTCAGAATTTTAGATGTCTATAGTCTGTTGCTTCAATGATAACTGCAGATGTGTAGGTGTATTTTATTCATATTACAGTGAAGCATGGTTAGCTAAATTCTTAGAGCAGGTGGCTGCGTATACAGAGTAGGTTGCTGGCAAAAGATCAGGGTTCAGTGACAAGCCAGCCAGCTAACTAAGAAAAATTACTGCTTGCTTTAACTTTTAAGAACAGAATTGGATTTAATATGGACATTACCCATCTAAGCATCATTCAGCCATACATACATACATCCTCCTATCATTCTGTTCTCCCCTCTCCTTTCCTCTCTTATCCTTTTTTCCTTCCTCCTTCCTCTGTCCTTCTGTTTTCGTCCATCTATTCATCCCCCCATTTACCTATCCACCCATCTTTTCATTTATTCATTCAATAATGTATGCCACTGCATACCAGTATTTATGTGAAAGATTGCAAACTCATGGCCCAAGGGTAAAATGTAGGATCTAGAAATATTTTTGTTTAAGAGTGTTTACATGAAAACTAAATGTAAATCCTTTAGATAGGACACACACTGTGCCCTTCAGTTCCAAGCCCTACAATTCCGTATTGCCTCAGGCCAGATTGTTTCACACATTTTGTTCAAAAGAGTTACATTTTATTGAATGGTTGCTCTGGTTTCATGCTGCACTGAGTGCTTTGCATATATTATCTCATTTTTTTTTCACAACGCCCAAAAGATTGGCATTAATATTTTCATTTTACCAATGAGTAATTTGGAGCCTAGTAAGGTACAGTGATTTTTCCCAAGTTAAACGGCTTTTGTAAGGTTTAGATTTAAGTACAACTTGAACTCAAGTTAGGCTGACTTGGTTAATCTCTTAATGTCTATGAGCTTATTACACGAAGACCTTAAAAATGATTTGGGAGAGTGGAAGTAGCCCTTACTGATCACCTAACTCCATGGTGTTTCACACTTAATACCCCATTTAAAGATAAATATAAGTATTAGGTTACATTCATATTAAAGTTTTGTTTTCTCAAATTTAGATATACCAGATTGATTATTTGTAGATATCATACATAATTTAGGATCTATATACATTATAGGTATGAATTTTCACTCATGAAATTAGGGTGTATAAGAAATACCACTTTCCTTTACACCATTTGTTTTCATTGAAATTAAGTCTAGCTCTGAACTCTGATCTCTGTCTCCCTGGGTTGAGAGAAACAACAGGCATTACTGGGAATCCAGGACTACATCCCCCAGCTCCCTCTCTCTCCTGACCTTACCTCAAATGGAGGTCCTGTGCAGTCTAGTATTGTCAGACAGACTATGCATTCTTCATTCATCAGTCACAGCTGCTCACTGCTAATATGATCATTGTCCATGCTTGCGAGAGCTCTTGAAGACAGGTACTCCAGAGGTTCTGTGCTTGCCTTGGATATAGGCTTCCTTGTCTATGCCCTCCAGGCTCCCATGCCCTTGAGGGCCTGATGTCTGCAGGGCTATTCTGAAAGAACAGGCTACCTACCCAACTACCTGTGGAGCTGCACACTGCCTGCCACTTCAATCTTGAGGAATTTTTTTCTCTGCCCTAATCACCATTTTTGCTTACCTACCATCTTCAGAATCACACCTCTTGTCTCCCTCTCTAGCATATCTCCCTCAATCAATGTTAGCTTTTGAGTTTTAACAGTTCTGAAAATACATTTGCTTTAAACAACTTCTACTTTGGCTTGTATTACAACTCTACCAAGAATAAGGCAACAAAAGGCCAGAAAACTTTCTTAGGTGGTGGTGTAGGTCTAAGGGCAGGGGTAGGCAGGGTTGTGTTTATAGAAAGAAGAAAAAACAAAAAGATTTGTCACATTTAGTATCATTAATACATTTAATAATTTATAATTATGTATGTTAGTAAATTACTTATAATTAATAAAAATAAAGAAGGTACTGCTTGTTTGGATACCAATTTTGAGAATAATCCAACTGATTGTTAACTTTTAGTCTTAAAATGATATACACTGTTTTTAGAAGATCTTAATCAGCTTAATACTTCTTATAATCAACCTAAATAGGACTGAATTATTACATTGAAATTCTAACTTCCAACTAAATCTTCATTACAGTTCTTTTCTCCCTTCTACTTATTTCCCTTCTATGCCAAGTAATTTTAAGTATGCATACATCTTATTTGTAAATTATCATCCTAATTTTTCTTACATTTTACTACATATCAATTAAAATTTTTGATTTAAAAAGTCATGCAATTAAAATAACACATTTCTTAGAGGCACCCCATTCTGCTCTGCAAATATCTTTGTAGGAGAAATTGTAAATTGACAAATACATTCACTTAAATTTTGCTTTGTGCTGAAAATTGAGGAAAAATTTAAATGGCCATTTGCGCATTATTATTAGTAAATCAACCCATGTAAAGTAAAGATGGAAACCAAGATCATTTCAAAAGTGATTTTCGTTTTTGGTAAGTGGGTCCTACAGCATTATGTCCTCATATTTGTGAGTTATTGCACCCTGGCTAGTATTTTCATTGCTGCCTTATGTTTATTTGCTGCAAATCCCTCTCAAAACTGTGTGCATTGGTTATAATGGTAATGAGGAAGATAACTCAAACTAAAATTCAAATCATAATAGCTTTAGAGTTTTAGAGAGATAGTATAAGGTTAACTCATTTTCAGCATGTGCAGGCTTAATTATGCATGGGATGAAATGCAGTAGGCAAGTCTCAGCATAATAATAAATAATTGAAACATATAACCTCTACAATATTTAAACTGGCTTTAATATTACTTAATTATCACATTATTCTTTATCATTCGTCATTTCTTTTCCAATTCTCTCACCCTACCATTAAGACAGTAATGATTTTATAAGATGTAGATCCGGTATTAAGTTTTGCTTGCTCTACTGTCTCAAATTATTATAACTTCTTTGTTATTACTGGCTTGTTTCTGTTTGTCTTTCACAAGTCTTTGACTCAGTAGTAGTAGCAAATGACAGAGATCTTCAGGGGTCTTAATGCTTGTCAATATAATATTATTCCACTTGGTAGGATGTGTCCCCAGATTCATTACAGAGTTTAATCATTGATCACTGTGCCTACAGTCTAATTGTGATGACAAACTAATTGCAGCTGTTACAGGGATGCCAGTTAAGTAATCCGTGTTTAAGTTGAGTTTCTCAATGGCAGCTTTATTTTATAGGGCCATCTCTGACAAGATTCATTTGGCAGATATTTTTCTAACAAATGTTCGTCCCAGATGCTGCTAGTATTTAAACAGGATATGCCAAAATTTAGATAGAAATATAAAATCCTTTGATATTTTAAAACCTAGAATTCTAAAATAATCCCATAGAAAGAACAGTGGTTCTGCATATGGGAAAGTGCCTCGTACTTGGTAAAATAAGTTAAATTTTCAGTATTTACATGTCAAAGAGAACAAAGACTATCTATATATGCAACATTTGTTTTTGCTTATCACGGTTGAACAATTGTCAGCATCAGTGCTAACACCCCATATGTGATGTATGTATCTTCACTATCTCCCACTCAAGGTTTTTATTGAAGTCTAATTAGCAGTTTCTTGTGTGTGAAATTTTGTAGAACATTTGCTACTCCCAGAAGTCTTGAAGGTCTGAACCAGCAATGAAAACCACTCTGATTTCCTAGATACCATGAAGTAAACCAATTTGATATTTATAAGGAATTATATTCCCCCTTAGTGCTTTTCCTACATTTTAATTTCAAACTAAGGAAATGCAGAAATTTCACTTTTTTATGTAAAATGTATTGCTTGGCATCCCTCCAAATACAAATCCTGTATGAATAATCACAACCCCTTTCATGTTTACATGGTTGCTGCTACAATGAACAGGAAAATAAAACAAAAGGAATGAAAATGAATGTTTGGGTTTTATTATGTTGTTAAGTCAGTTTTGTACATTGAATTATTTAGTATTTAATAATAAATAATATCTTTAATAAGTTAATATGTGCCTGATATAAAGAAAATGTTAAGGCATTCATAAGTTAAGGTCAGAAATAGCAAAACGACCAGATGGTTAGTAATCAGATTAAAACAAAACAAATCACAATATTATTTTTAAAAGAACTAAGTGGATTTAAATTACTTCCAAAATACTTTTGTTTATAGGCAACAATTAAGAGAAACAAAGTGTACCAGCACACAGTTAAACTGGCTTTTATTCTTCACTTGAGACTAGTTCTAATTGATCACTGTGCTATTGTATGATTTGATTGTGCTGACAGTTACATGCCACTGTTCCCATAATAACAATTTTTCTTCTTTGTTCAAATGAATTTTCTAATTACACGTGTGATGGGATGTTTTAATTCTTTTCCCTTTTCAAATCCACCTTCCTGTTGCAATGCATGATGGGCAGGCTCAATATTGTGCATGACACCCGCTACAAGTGTTGGTAGGTGCCAGCTTTGTTTCTTGATTATCTTAAACCTATGGTGTACCTCACAGCCCCTCAAAATCCACTGCTAAGTTTAACTTATATCTATTGGGCAAGTCCATTTCCCCTTTACTAACACCTGTCAATTAAATGCCATTTTCTATTTAATTGACATGGACTCACATAAACGTTTTCTTTACACACACGAGTTTCCTTTAGTCACCTTTGGTGGATTTTGATTGGACTATGAGTTCTGGTGTGTAAAAAAAAAATCTATTTCATGAAAGTGATATACTGTATATTTTTATAATAGTAAATGAGAAAAAAAACTTTCATTCAAACAGATAACTGTATATATGAAGTAAATACTTGTATTTTGACTTAGATTTTGAATGTCTATGAACACTATATAAAACTCTTGTTTTTGACTTAGCATATTAAGCCTGTTTGTGTCAATTTTCTTGATTTGATGGTAACAAGCTTTTTTCCCCCTTTTTTTTCTCTTTCATCCCTCCTCCCCTTCTCTCCTTGGAATGTTGTCCTGCTTTGCGCTGTGATTGCATGTCACTCGCTGGTGATGATATCCTGTCACATGGCTTATTGCTGTGATAAATACCATGCCCAATTATCTCTTCCATGTTGCCATGGTTTCCATATTGCTACACTCTTCTGTATGTTCGCTTATATGATTTTCCCTCCGAAAGTTCCCATGGTGCACGGTGCTACGCCAGCCACTGTGTCCGCAGCAACAACATCTGCCACAAGTGTTCCCTTCGCTGCAACAGCCACAGCCAACCAGGTTTGCTAATTTACAGCTTTGTTTCTTAAAAAACAACTCTAATAGGGCTCAATCCAACAGCCCTTACGCATGTGGATTTCCCATTGAGGTCAGTGGGAATCGTATGTACGTGAGGGCTGTAGAGGGTGCTTTAATAAGCATGGGGTTTCAAAGATACCTCTTGTTGGCCTACACATTCTATGATGAGCAGCAGAATGCTTTTATGCCATTTATAAGTGCTCCAAAGTTGTCGCAGCTCCATTTCTGAAGCTACTAAAATGATATTTACACAAGCAATTCTCATTGGTTCCAACCAATCTTGCAGGTGTTTTGACCAATCAAAAATAGAGGCCATCTTAAGGTTTTTACTTAAAACATTTGGTATATACAGTTTCTTAGTTATTGCCTAAATGATTAATAGAAAGTAAAATATTTAAATGTATTACATATGCCACAAATGACCGCTCTTGTAAATAAGTTTGTTATGAATTCATTATAATCTGAATCATTTAATAAGCAGATTCAAAACAAATTGTTTGTGTATAGCA
The DNA here is from genome assembly GCF_002776525.5 of Piliocolobus tephrosceles. Classification (NCBI taxonomy): domain Eukaryota; kingdom Metazoa; phylum Chordata; class Mammalia; order Primates; family Cercopithecidae; genus Piliocolobus; species Piliocolobus tephrosceles. Next base: position 131,836,418 of record NC_045435.1, read on the forward strand.
TTTCTAAGCTTTTATTCTCAATGCTTTCAGTGAAAGAAAAATCCTAAATGCTCTTATTTTTATAATTACCCTGCGTAAATGTTGGAGATTTATGAATGAAAAGAAAAGAAATTAAGTATGGCAAATTGACAATCATTCTGTATTCCATGCAAGTTTATAGAGTAACAATTATGCAGGGTACTTTCAAGTGAAAGGGATTTGTTTCATAAATTTAAATTTTATGATATACAATAACTATTTAAAAATAAATGATGATTTAAAATATTTAAAATTTAAAAATTGACATTTATTCACCCAGCATTTTCTGATTCTACTTAAAAATATTTTCTAGAAAATACTGGTTGATTTCAAGTTTCATTTATGTAAAATAGATTTGTGCTTCAATAGAGTTGACAGTGTATGAAAAAAATAAGAGCCAAGCCACATTTCAGATAATCCACAGGTGAAGGTTAAATGTACTCAAATGAGTCTCAAAAGAATTAGTATCAGATGAGAATCAACATGTTCCCCCTTGGAAAGGGAAGACCAATTAAGACATTGATTTGTTGTTACTACTGTGAGGAGTAGCCACCCTTGTTCTAAAATACATCACGTGCTGTTGACGAAGAACATTCAGCTATTAGTACAACCATTCAAAACTTTCAAAATCACAATACAAAAATGAATTTAACGTTTCAGTCAAGCTTTAAATATTTCTTGGCAAAGAATCATTAATTTTTCAGAAGCTTGTCAAAATAGCCCTGGGTTTATGTGAACACATCAGACTCATTTACAAGAATGCTAGATGGTGCATATGTGGCATGTTAATAAGTAATCTTTGGTAGAACTATCACGATGGATTCAATACAATCCATCTGTGGTGCAAATCAGTGATAACTCTCATGCGTGTACCATGTATGACCGTAGAATTGCTGGTGTAAGCAGAACTATAGCAGAGCAAATTTCAACATGCCCTTGGCCACCTGGGTTGTAGGGGACACTTTACTTTTTGCATTGTGCTGTGACCATTTCATGCATAATCTTGGGTCTTCATACTATTTGACAACCAAAAGAAAGAAAAGGGAATGGATATATATATACACACATATATTATATCTACATATACATACATATGTATATGCCTACAGTACATTAGCAATGCTGGAAATAGCTGATGCCACAAAATGCAGCCTGCATGCATGCAGAAGTTTATAGCTGGCCCTTCATCTGCATCGATTGGTGTTGAAGGTCCTTGGTATGTTTCGACAGCCCCATCCTTGATGCTTCTACACTGTTGGGTGCAACATCCTGTCCTGCAGCAGCAGGAAAAATGGTATGAGAAGCTTCATTATGCTTGGAGCACATTTTCGTGCCATTTGCCAATGCTGTAAAATTGTGTAAAAATGTCAGCTGAGAACTAGAAATAAAACAGGGACATATTAATATACACGCCAGACTGTGGATTGTAGTATGTTGAATTAGCCTAAGATGTCTAAATTGAAAAAACAGCAACAAAATGCCTTTGTGTATGTGATTTCATTATTCTCCCAACAACATTGCTGAAATGGGATTAGTATCATTTTATAGAAGAAACGTAAGCATAGAGTAATGAGTTGCTTTGCTCAGCGTCACACAGCCAGTAAATGGATCTCTAGGGGTAGAACCCGTGTCTTCAGTCCTCTGACAGTCTCAATCTATTGTGCTGCCTCTCTCAGGTTAGCAGCCATTAATTTCGGGTTGAAAAATCAAGCTACAAATTTGAAGTTCTAACTTTGGGAACTATTGAAATAAGTCAACTCTATATTGGTTTCTTACTGTATTTTCTCTCAAGTTCTCTAATTCTCTTGCCCATTTAAAATACAATAAAAGGTGCCATCAGGATTCAGAAATATGTTCTGAAGTAAACTTAGGCTCTTACCTAGTTCTTTGAATTACTGCTTTATAATTCTTACCTGGTATTTTTAATTTGGAAAAAAAAAAAGTTAGACACCCTAATTTGAACGAAAATGTCAGAAATTTGGTTGCACAAAAATAGGCAAGACATTTCCTTATCTGATTTCTGAATGATTACTAAGTAACTGAAACCACAGGGGTGTGTGTGTGTGTGTGTGTGTAGGCCAACAAAAAGGGCTTCTTTCAATTACTGCTCTGCATGAATTTTGATAGTTTTACTTATCTTATTTCCTAAAAGCTGGTAACATTTATAGAATAGTATTTAACATGAAGATTTTAAAGTTAGTTGCTACTTTGGCATTTAAGTTTACATTAACTTACTATTATGTTGACCAGATAAGGACTATCACCTCACAGCTGAATTTCACTTTTCTTTAAAAATTTAATATTAAAATGTTTTCATCTCTTGATTGTTGGCTTGCTTGCATGGATCATTCATTAAATAATTTTTTATTTGCTAGATACCCATAATATCTGCCGAACATCTGACTAGCCACAAGTATGTTACCCAGATGTAGAATTTTCATCACTAAACAGTAAGTTCATTATGTAATATATAGTAGCATATTTGTGGTGGGTTTTTTTAAGATAGCAATCGTATAGTGCACTTAAAATTTTGCAAAATCTCTGAGAAAATATTTATATACAGGTCACATTTTTATCTTAAATGGGTTGTGAGGAATTTTATCAGACATTTATAACAAATGTTAATATCACTTAAATATACAAAGTATCAAGAGAAAATAAATTTTTTAAATTTCTGATTAGAAATAAACACAAACATAAAATGTATGACCAAAGAGTAATTAGAAGGTATAGATCAAGGGTTGGCAAACTTTCTTATAGGGCCAGACAGTAAGTGTTTTTGCTGTGTGGGCCATATGGTTTCTGTTGCAGCTACTCTCCTCTGCCATTGTATCATGAAAGCAGCCAGAGACGACATGTAAAAAATGGGTGTGGCTGTGTTCCAGTAAAACTTTACTTACAGAAACAGGCAGTACATCACATTTGGCCCACAGGCAGTATTTTGGCTGACCCCTGGTGTAGATTATCACTTTTTTTTTTCTTATTCTTTGCCTAAACCTTAAATGGGACTATGTAGTCACTTCATCCCATGCACCACCATACACAGGGGCATTAGAATATAATGAGTTTGGCTAAGCGTGGTGGCTCACACTTGTAATCCAAGCACTTTGGGAGGCTAAGGTGGGTGGATTGCTCGAGCCCAGGAATTTGAGACTAGCCTGGGCAACATGATCAAACCCTGTCCTACAAAAAATACAAAACAATCAGCTGCGTATGGTGGCACACTCCTGTAGTTCCAGCTACTCAGGAAGCTGAGGTGGGAGGAGCACTTGAGCCCAGGAGGTTGAGGCTACAATGAGCCACAATTGTGCCACTGCACTCCAGCCTGGGCAACAGAGCAAGACCTGTCTCAAAAAAAAAAAAACAACGAAGTAATGAGTCTGACTTTAAATAAATATATACACATAATGACATATATGTGCACACACAAATCTACATATTCAAATTCATTAGGTACTTTAAAGTAGTTACCTCAGAGGATCATATAATTCTGAAAACGTTGCCATTGCAACATTTTTAAAATGGCTTGAAAGTCTTGTATTTCGTCTTTAAAATATCTTGTATTTTGTCTTTAAAAACACTGTCTTAAATACTTACAAAGGTGCCCATTTTTCATCCATAAGAATACATTTTGTCCAGTATGCATGCATTCAAGTTATAACGTGCTCAGATGCTTGTTAATTACTTATTTTTATATTTAGAAAGAGACAGTATGCTTAAAACTGAAATTAGTTAAGATGGGTGACCATTCTTTGTTGCTTCCTTTTTTTATCTGTATATTAACATATTTACAAATGAGTTTTTGGTGCTACATTGTGTTAGTTACCATGACAAGGAGATAAAGATAAATAGACAATAAGATAAAGATGTAAGGAATTTCAGGATAATATATTAAAATAAAAGAGGTTTGAAGAAATTTCTCTTAGAGCAAAGATGAGGAGCAGCTATTCCCAACAGGATACATAAACAAATGAATTTGGACAATAAGGGTGTTGTTCTAAAGACAGTCGAGGTGTAAAGGCCTTGTAAAAGAAGGACAGTGTGCCAAGTCAGGAAACGATGGTGGCTGAGAACCAACTCAGAAACTCTTGTGATGTTATTCTGTAGCAAAGCTGGACAAAGTCAAAGCCCATGAAAGAAAGGCGGATAGGCAGAATTCAATAGCCATTTAAGAAAGAAATGATAGGCTGAATCGGAAAAGTACTGCCAAAGACATGCTGCAGTCGTGAATTATTAAAATTGATTTTTGTTTATTTCATAAGTTTTCTCAAAGCAGTTCTGATAAAAAGGTTCAGATTCTGAACAATAGCCACATTTTTAGAAGCAGCAGCATTACTTTGTAGTGTTGTTGTTTTAGAAGAAGAGTTTGTTTGACATGCCAAAACAGTCTGTTTCAAGCTCTTAGAGTCAATTAGGTGCGTTTGGTGTGTATATATTTAACTGTATTCTATTTCTTAGCAATAATCTAGGTTGAAAAAAAAATTCTAAAAATAATTACCAAACCAGATTTGTCTTTGAAGCTTAAGCATTTAATGTTCTGTTCATTTAACAAATGGTTGCTCATCTTCATGAGGAGTTGCAACATTTAAACTGATTTTTGAGTCACTAGATTGTGACTTCTTTCATTTTCAAGGTTGTATTGTGAAGCATACTTTTAATATATGTAAAGATTCCCTGCTGAGAACAAATTTCTTGTAAAAACTGGAACTGTTAATCCACAAGTACATTGTAGTATCTATTACAACTTAATTCACGAGTAATAATTCTGTAATTCAAAAAGAATGATTTTTATTTTCTTAGTTTTAGGAGAAAAAAGTTCAACAAACTGAATTATCCAAAGCCATCACTTAAAGTATCATTCTTTTTTTTCAAACATGCATTATGCTAATCAAGCACCCAAATAGAATAAATCTTGTTTAATAGAACATATGACATGAATTTTAATTTTGTAGACCAGACCTTTACTCTTGAAACCCTATTAAACTTCAGAAAAGAAGTAAGTTTAAATTTTGCCCTACAACAATTGTGCTAAAAAAGAGCTCTGTATACTATGCCCCTTGATTCTGCAAATGTATTTTATACTTTTAGTTTAGGATTGGTAAATTTTTTAGCACATTCTACAGTTTTATTAAATTGTACACATTATTTCGTTCGTATAGAGATGATAGACAGATTTTGTTCTGTCTACTCTTGTGAAATGGTTTTTGTTTTTATATGAAGATATAATAACTTGTGAATATACTGGTTAATCAAAAAGAAAATTTTCATATTAAATGTATATCAGAAACTGCTTTTAGATACTATCTGTTCTAACAAAGATTATCTCTTTTTCCCTTGTAGATCATGCTAAAGAGGAAAGGACAGTGTGCTTGGTTAGAGTAAAGGATGAGGTCATTAGCCATATTGTATATATCGTCAAGCAACACACACAAAAGTTCCTCAGCCACAAGACATCCACATATTGCATGTTAACCAGAAGAAAAGACAACATGGAAATCCACTGCACACTGTTGCCTATACACTTTGTACATTTAATTGATATTTGTGCTGAGGTGATATTCCTGTCTAAAAGAACAACATTGTCTTTCTTTTCTAGCACAGAGTTATGCATTCGAAGATGCATACCTAATTAGTTTCCTATATATTCATGCCATCTTGAAAAGACAGACTATGGTGTAACCATGATTCTATTATGTATTGGTACGTCTGTAGACCAAGATATAATTTTTTAAAAATAAGTTTATTTCTTTCAAGGTTTACAAATAACAAAGGTGCACCTTGTATTTAAAATTGCCATTATAGATGAGAGCGTGCATGCACAGTCATTTTTGTTTAAGAGTAATATTTTTAATGTAATAGATTGTAAGACGTGGTGAGGGAGGGATCTGACAGAGATGAATGTGCCAAGCAAAACCACAACTGTGTATATTTTAAAGCACATCATGGCTTTAAGTACCATGTTGTTAAGGATTCTCATGAAGTGCCATAGACTGTACATCAGATTAGAGTATTATTTCTTCAGTGTTATTGTTTTCAGAGCCACATTTTGTTGCATATTTGCTAGTACTAATCAGTCAAAGGGCACCATTCTTTTTTCTTTTTTTTTTTCTTTTTTTTTTTTTGAAACCAAAGCTGTCTCAGAAATGGCCAATTTAACTTTACAGTAACAATAGACAGCACAACACAAACTCTCTCAATACAGATAAACTCACACATACTGGAGATATATATAATAGATATATGTAAAATTATTTTAATGCATTGTAGTATAATATTTATGCATACTATACTGTATAACATGTTATTCAAAAGGGATTGCCATTTCTGAGACACAATAACAAAAAATGTTTGAGGAAATTATTTTGCTTCTATTTATATCCTCTGTCAAAAGTCAAAAGACTATAAATGCTTTGCAAAAATGGTTTCACGTTTGCTTAAATGCTTCATCACAGTCACATTCAAAATAGTGACTCTAAACAAAGAAGAAAGCAGCACTGTCATCAGATGCATGATAAACCAAAATATGAAAATGGGAAATGTTTAATTAACCTAGTAATTGGGTGGGTTAAGTACATGGGTGAATTTTATATGTGATTTTTGTTTTGTTTTGTTTTGTTCAGATTAACTGCTTATAGCCTTAGAAAGCCTTTTACAAAATTAAAAAAAATAGATGTGCATTCAGTTTTTAAGAATGGAATCATCCAAAGGAATTCCTTTTTTTGAGGTTTGGATGTCGCAGCTAGTAAAGGATATTTTTGCTCTGTTCAGCAGTTCTAAAAATTGCTGAAGTAGGGGCCAGGTCACTGGTAGTTATAGTATGGAATGGGAGAAGTGAAAGTTCAGTTATAGAACTTTCCATACTTCCAAGTTTACTGCAAGTTTTTATGCTTGAGAGAGATGCTTTCTAATATAAGACTGATGTGTTGATTTTACTGATTGTACTGTACATCTATTAAAGCCTTAGATTATTACATTACGGGTTGGAACCCATACCAATGTAATTTCAATCGTGTTAAGAAAGTAATGGTGACTTCACATGTTATTGTAGTTAGTTACATTATAGAATATTACTTATTTTTCTTGTTAAAATGTAGTTTTTCATTTCCTACATTTATTAGATTTCATTTTCTATTAACAATTGAATACCATTTCAGTTTATAGACTATTGTTTTATTAGATTTTACCGATGAACTTTTCAAAATACAAAAAAAGTAGTTTTTCCTTCATAACATACTCAGTTTTGAATTACATGTAGTGTCATATGAATATTCGTATTGTTAACTAAATGATTTCTATTTTACTGATTTAATATTACAGTGTAAGAATGTCAGTCATTGTTAGTTCTTGTCTAGTTTTCATTAAAAGAACAAAGATCTTTTATATGGATATCTTATAAATATATAATCATTGCTAAGTAAGAAGTTAAGTTGTTGCTATCGCAACAATCCTGGCAGACAATTGAGTAATATTTTGATGATTTATTTTGTTTGTAATTAGTTATTATAAGAAGATCTAGATCCTAGATATTAGAATAAAATTTATTTTCTACTGTATCCATTTCAAATGTTAAAATATTGTTTAATATTTTTGAAATCCCTGAATATCAGGCCTTGTTATAAATAAGCTGCATAATCAATAAATAGAACAAGGGACTTTTTGTTGATAATCCAAATACTCAAAGTTTACGTAATGAAAATTATAGCGTGTGTGCAAACTCTTGAGGGTTGATTATGCTGCAATTTAGCATGTTGGAACGTCTAGAGAGAAGGTTGACTTTTTGCACTTCTGTATATAGTCAAAAGAGAGAAACCTGTATAATAGTAAGATCTTATTTTGAATAAAAACGTCTATAATTACAAGGAGTTTTGTTAAGGCTAATACAATGACAGACTGAGCAAAATTGCTTGCAAAAGTGGCACAGAGTTAGCACTCCATACCCCTTCAAACATGTTGCTTTGCTTTCTTGTGGACAGCTTGTAGTTTGCCAGGATTTTTTCAACTGGAAAGATACGCCATCCTTTCAAACCCTCATGACTGACAAAAACTCCATGGGGCCAAATCTGCCTGAAGATCATTACCAAAAATAGCAGGTACTTCTACCATTAAGGTGAAATCATGGATCAGATATTCCTTACATTTTTCAAAACTACTGCATGTTTAAAACTTCAACAAAAAAAGAGAGAAAGAACTATACTAAGAACATATATTATTCAGATCAGTTTCTGCCAATTTCAGTGGTTTATTGTTCACAAAAAAAATCTTCAAAACAAGTATTGACTGTCACAAAATTTAAATCATAAACAGGCAAACCAAACAGCACACTGTAGCTATAGTTGTTATGTGATTGTTTTTTAATTGCTGTAGGATCCTGTTCTTTCAGCAGGTGAAAAATAAAACGCAGTTCAAATTTCACGGTTTTAATTTTCAACTCAGAAGCACTCAAAGATGCAAAATGTGATAATGGGCACTTGTTAAAAGAATTAGTGTATCCAGCCTTCACTCCAGCTGGTTAATAATGTTGCACTTATCAGCAACCCTACCACTTTCACCTGCTGAAAGGACAAATGTGCTTGGTTTTACTATTATGTAATCACAACTTACTTTCTGCTTGTAGTTGCTTAAAATTATGTATTTTGTCTTGGGCTGCAATTTGTTTTATGCTTATTTTATTATTACTGCGGTAGTTGACTTTGCTGTATGGAAAAATAAAGTGAAATTGCCCTAATAAAACTTCTCTTTCTTAAGTATATTTGTGTATCTGAGATTGAATACTAAATTATTTTTGCGAGTTTCATGTATTCATGAATATGTATCTTTACAAACATATTGATGTATAAGTTTGTTACCTGGTTTTAACTGATTGCAACTGCAAGGAAGGCGTTTGTTGTCTTTCTCACTAATTATCCTTTGATAATGAGAGAAAGAATCTAAATCAGGCTATATTGCCATCCTGTGCCCAATGTTTTCTAAAATTCTTGCCTTTCCCTGTCTGACACTTTAAGTGCCGATTGAAACAGTTTTATAAGCTTTGCAATTTCTGCAGATAGCCAGTGAATGCCAAAGTTTCAACATGAAGAACATGCACATTGTATCATTTAGTTCTACTTTATGCTGACTGGCACTTGGTATTTAGTCAAGGGTTACAAATGCCTATTTGTAGGCTCATGCCGTTTTTCTAAAATTTATTGTAATAAAAATAGGTGTATTAGTCATAATCAATACAGTTCTGTTACTGGTTGAGTTCTAAAGGACAATTCTATTATTTTCAGTAGGTCCAACTGTTCTGGGTGCCGCTTGTCAAAAAGAATGGCTGCCCTGAAGATGAGAGTCTAAAGCAGGAGTTCACAGCCTTTTTTGAGTAATAATATCAAGACATCCAGCTCTTTCCGTTTAGTGATACTTTGGAAATCTTTTCATTGAAAAAAAATTCAGTAACTAGAAGTTCTTGTAATTTTTGCGGTACTTTAAATGAAACTTTTGTTAATCATAACAGCATATACATGCATCTGAAAAATTATTTTCAGAAGAGTTATTATTACAAGGAGGACCCACTAGGGGTCCTCAGCACACAGAATGGGACTCTGTTAGAAGTCATTCGTTTTTCATTTGGAGAACAAAATCATTTGCTAGAGCTATTACTTCATCACATACCCTTGGTACTCATGGAATTTAAAGTTGGGAATGACACTAAAGGTAAGTGACATAGCAATCTATTATTTCACTGAGACATACTTTTGAATACCAGCTGCGTTCTTACAGGAACTAGTCACTAAAGCACTGGGGAGACATTGCAGTGGTTGAAGAAGGGCTCAAAAACGAGAACACCTGGAATCGTGTCAGCTCTTTGACCTTGGCAAATTACTTCTCTGTGACTCAGTTTCCACTTTATAAGTACAAGAATATCAATACTGCACCATTGTTGAGTGGTTTCCAGACTTTGCTGCAAGCTGGAATTATCGGGGGGATCTTTCAAAAGTATTGATACTTCTAAAATAAAACTCAACAAAAGTATCAATACTTTTATACGATCCCCCAGATAACTGGTTCCTGCCAGCAGACATTCTGGTTTAATGACTGGAGGAAAGAACTGGGCTAATACATAAAAAGAACTTAGAAAGGTGCTTGGTTTATAGCAAGTAATTGATACATGTAAACTATGATTGCTATTTATCCATTTTAAAAATCACTCCACTTATTCAACTTTTTCCTAGTTCTTGGATTACACATCCCTTTCAAAGTAGCCAGGTACACACTATCTCTATTCATTTATATTATCTGTAGTTTTATCTTTCCTGTTTAGCAATGAAACTATCTTCTAATTTATCACCACTGCAAATCCTGCTGTTACTTCATTCGTAGTATTTCAAAAACAGAATCAAGTACTTTTTTATTAACTCTGAAAATTTTGTATAGTTCTTATTTCAATTTGATATGGTCAATCTGAAAATTTTGTTTCAGACAATCTGGAAATTTTGTATAGTTCTTACTTCAATTTGATATGGTCACAGACACCACCTAGGCCATTTAGACCCAATATGAAAGTAACCATTTAGACATATCTAAGCTTAACTCTAAATCCCCCTTCAAATATTTTAACTGTGTTGAAGATCAAGTAATAGAATGAAGGTACCATTAAATAATGTATTTTAAATATTTGTATTATATTTATCAAAATAATACCTCGTAATATTTCAGCGACACAAGTATATTTCTATAACATGTTACATCATAGGTTTTTGAATGCTTTAATTAGTACTACCTCAACATATATTAGAATCTAGTTATATACTGTATATGATGCTATACCAGGATCAATGGCAAGAACCTTACAGTGTAATGACTAAAACGAAATATGCAGAGTATGTAATTCCAACTGTATAGACACTGATCTAGTATTTCTCTCCTCCCTCACTAGTCCGAATCTCTTTATACCACAAAATAATTTAGAATAAAATTAAAACTACATTCTCTTCTGGAATACAATGATATGACTACCCTACTTAATGTCTAACTCACTTTATCCTTAAAAATTAACTTGAATATTGAAAAAATATTTTTGAATAAACATATTCATTGCAGCATTTTTATAATGGCAAAATCCTGGTCTCAATACTTAGGAAATGTTTCAATAATTAGGAAATAATTAAATGAAGTATCACAAAGTGTTATATATTTACAAAGCATTTTTTCAAAAATGATTTAATCACACAGGAAAGTAATTTTAGTGGTAAGATAATAAGAGACTTTGCCTGGCTTTTCAGAGATTTCTAGTTTAGTAAATATTCACTGTTTTTTAAATTTATTTTTTTAAAAAAAACTTTGAATTATTTACATTTTTTCTTAGACCATTTCTCTATTTAGGCGAGTCAGTTTGTCATCTTCAGAATATTAAAACGTCCTACAAAACTTCCATTTACCTATCACTGTTAGTTGAAAAATTATGGAAAACATCTTGCCAAATCAGTAAAATATGTATGCCATTTTAGTAAAATATGTATGCTGTTTTAGTGAAAAATAGTAAAAGGATATGAGTAAAACTCCTTTTAACATTCATTTTTTATTGTTCTTTTTTTTTTTTTTTTTTTTTTTTCAGACAGGGTCTTGCTCTATTGTGCAGGCTAGAGTGCAGTGGTGTAAACATGGCTAATTGCAGTCTCAACCTTCTGAGCTTAAGCAGCCTTCCCAGCTCAGCGTCCCAAGTAGCTGGGACTACAGGCATGCACCACCACACCTGGCTAATTTTTTAATTTTTTTGTAGAGATGGGGGTCTTCCTATTTCCCCAGGTGGGTCTTGAACTCCTGGGCTCAAGCAATCCACCTTGACCTCTCAATTTAATTTAATTTAATCAATTAAATCATCTTTTTGTTTTAGGATTATCTCATCACCTTCCCAACTCTAAAAGATACCGAGTCACTAGAATTGGTTAATATCTATTATAATTTTATCAAAAAAAGATAACTGTGTGCAAAATACTTCAAGAGGATTTGCTAACAGGGTAACTATAATAATGTGGGAGATGAGAGCAAGGTGTGCTCCAAGAAGGTGACATTTGAGCAGAGACCTTGTTAAAGTAAAGGTGGCGTAACATTACCTCGGTGGCATACACTCTCCAGTCATCTTTGCTGTTGGATACTGACTCATCCTTCTTGCCAAATTAAATGCTACTGCATCCAGAAGTGGTATTTTCCCTCCTGACACTATGAAGCATTATTTTTTGCTTTATTTGTTTCATGATGTATTGCTTTTAACTGTATTTCAGTACTCATTTTGTTCTGATATTTCAAATTTGTTTACAGTTTGGAATTGATCCAAAGACAGATATATTCTTGCTAGGAGGAACCAGTCTTATGTCTAGGAAGCACCTACAGCCTAGCATCAAGTTTTTATTTAGTAGGAACTGGTTGATTGTATACATGAATTTTAATTAAATCTGTCTTCTAGCCTTGATGGAAAATGCAGATGAGGAACATTCTATCACACTCTTCAGATTGTGAAAACAATGCAAACACAGTAGAAAGGTTGATTGACTCAATGTCTTCCATTCTTTGAAAATTAGTCTGGAGAAGTGAACGGGTATTTTCCAGCCCACACTGACCCTAAATCCCCAAAAGCCCAAACTATACCACCAAATACGGTAATTTGGAATGTGTTTAATTAAAACTTCCCTCACTTGAATACAAAGATGTGATTACATAACTCACTGTCTATGAAGAGAAGAATGTGTGGGAAGGAACATTCTGGTATGAGTGGTATACATTATGAACATTTTCTTATAAAGCATCTGTGGTGAAAGAGAACATACCTTTACGTTCTCTCTGCATCCTTTAAAATATTTCTAATTCTGAACTTATGAATCTCTTGCCTTGCATTCATCTTTCCTTACCATCTGCTGAACTGCTTTTATTTATGTTTTGGTTTATTTCCCTCGGCACCTCAAACCTGTGCTAATTAGTATCAACAGCAGAGCATAGGAGGAACATAAGCCATCCACTTGTGAACAAATTATAAGAACTGCAGTGGACATTGATTCATACAGAATATATACTCACAGTTGAATGTTTTTTAACATATTTATCTTGTTTTAATTAGTTGTGTGTGTTTTTCTTTCATCCTGTTCCCTTTATATTATTTCATAGGACTTAAAGCTCTGATCTCTGTTTAGGCTGTCTTAGCTCCCAGGAGAACCCTCATTATGAAAATGTGTGTTGAAAAATTACTTCATTTGATAAGGGGGTCTGAGAAGCCACTATATTCTCCTACAATTTTCCCACTTGTTCGCAGCTAATGAACAATCACTGAGTTAGACATGAATTTAATAATTAATAGTTAATAAGATTTTTTAAACTTTAAGGAGACTTTATTGAAAAGTGACTTAAATCCATGTTTATTTCCTTCTTCGCTCCCTTCATCCCTCTTCCACCCTGTCTTCATTGTTTTGTTTTTTCTGTTCTCCTCATAAGAATTTACGGAGTCCTTGCCCATGCCTATGTCCTGAATGGTACTACCCAGGTTTTCTTCTAGGGTTTTTATGGTATTAGGTCTAACATTTAAGTCTTTAATCCATCTTGAATTAATCTCCGTATAAGGAGTAAGGAAAGGATCCAGTTTCACCTTTCTATTTATGGCTAGCCAATTTTCCCAGCACCATTTATTAAATAGGGAATCCTTTCCCCATTTCTTGTTTCTCTCAGGTTTGTCAAAGATCAGGTGGCTGTAGATGTGTGGTATTATTTCTGAGGACTCTGTTCTGTTCCATTGGTCTATATCTCTGTTTTGGTACCAGTAGCATGCTGTTTTGGTTACTGTAGCCTTGTAGTATAGTTTGAAGTCAGGTAGCGTGACGCCTCCAGCTTTGTCCATTTGACTTAGGATTGTCTTGGAAATGCGGGCTCTTTTTTGGTTCCATATGATCTTTAAAGCAGTTTTTTCCAATTCTGTGAAGAAACTCATTGGTAGCTTGATGGGGATGGCAGAGAATCTATAAATCACCTTGGGCAGTATGGCCATTTTCATGATATTGATTCTTCCTATTTATGAGCATGGTATGTTCTTCCATTTGTTTGTGTCCTCTTTTATTTCACTGAGCAGTGGTTTGTAGTTCTCCTTCAAGAGGTCCTTTACATCCCTTGTAAGTTGGATTCCTAGGTATTTTATTCTCTTTGAAGCAATTGTGAATGGAAGTTCATTCCTGATTTGGCTGTCTGTTTGTCTGTTACTGGTGTATAAGAATGCTTGTGATTTTTTGCACATTAATTTTGTATCCTGAGACTTTGCTGAAGTTGCTTATCAGCTTAAGGAGATTTTGGGCTGAGACAATGGGGTTTTCTAAATATACAATCAAGTCATCTGCAAACAGGGACAATTTGACTTCTTCTTTTCCTAACTGAATACCCTTGATTTCTTTCTCTTGCCTGATTGCCCTAGCCAGAACTTCCAACACTATGTTGAATAGGAGTGATGAGAGAGGGCATCCCTGTCTTGTGCCAGTTTTCAAAGGGAATTTTTCCAGTTTTTGCCCATTCAGTATGATATTGGCTGTGGGTTTGTCATAAATAGCTCTTATTATTTTGAGGTACGTTCCATCAATACCGAATTCATTGAGCGTTTTTAGCATGAAGGGCTGTTGAATTTTGTCAAAAGCTTTTTCTGCATCTATTGAGATAATCATGTGGTTCTTGTCTTTGGTTCTGTTTATATGCTGGATTACGTTTATTGATAGGCATGGGCAAGGACTTCATGTCTAAAACACCAAAAGCAATGGCAGCAAAAGCCAAAATTGACAAATGGGATCTCATTAAACTAAAGAGCTTCTGCACAGCAAAAGAAACTACCATCAGAGTGAACAGGCAACCTACAGAATGGGAGAAATTTTTTGCAATCTACTCATCTGACAAAGGGCTAATATCCAGAATCTACAAAGAACTCAAAACAAATATACAAGAAAAAATCAAACAACCCCATCAAAAAGTGAGCAAAGGACATGAACAGACATTTCTCAAAAGAAGACATTCATACAGCCAACAGACACATGAAAAAATGCTCATCATCACTCGCCATCAGAGAAATGCAAATCAAAACCACAATGAGATACCATCTCACACCAGTTAGAATGGAAAGCATTAAAAAGTCAGGAAACAACAGGTGTTGGAGAGGATGTGGAGAAATAGGAACACTTTTACACTGTTGGTGGGATTGTAACAACCATTATGGAAAACAGTATGGCGATTCCTCAAGGATCTAGAACTAGATGTACCATATGACCCAGCCATTCGACTACTGGGTATATTCCCAAAGGATTATAAATCATGCTGCTATAAAGACACATGCACACGTATGTTTATTGCGGCACTATTCACAATAGCAAAGACTTGGAATCAACCCAAATGTCCATCTGTGACAGACTGCATTAAGAAAATGTGGCACATATACACCATGGAATACTATGCAGCCATAAAAAAGGATGAGTTTGCGTCCTTTGTAGGGACACGGATGCAGCTGGAAACCATCATTCTTAGCAAACTATCACAAGAACAGAAAACCAAACACCACATGTTCTCACTCACAGGTGGGAACTGAACAATGAGATCACTTGGACTCGGGAAGGGGAACATCACACACCCGGGCCTATCATGGGGAGGGGGCAGGGGGGAGGGATTGCATTGGGAGTTATACCTGATATAAATGATGAATTGATGGGTGCTGACCAGTTGATAGGTGCAGCACACCAACATGGCACAAGTATACATATGTAACAAACCTGCACGTTATGCACATGTACCCTAGAACTTAAAGTATAATAAAAAATAAATTAAAAAAAAAAAAAAGAATTTACAGAATGCTAATCTGCTAAACACTGTGGTAGACAGATCAATCCAAAAGTCTGTGCTCAAAGAATCCAATGAAAAGTGGGCAAGATATATGTGTCAACAACTAGTTAAAATACAAACTGAAAATTTATATGCTGAAAGACTGCCTAGTGTTATGGGAAAAGAGAAATGCCACTGATTCCTAAGGAGCAATGGAGGAGAAGGAGCCCAGAAGATAGATCTGTGGTTGTTGGAAGACAAATTTCCCCAAATTCAATTTTTCCTCTGGTTTTCAGTGTCATGCAACTTTCTAAAAGCATTATCATGTTCACAAGGATAAGGAGAATATTACTATATGCCTTCTATAGTTGTACAACCAGACCTTAAGTTGGTTAAGACAAAATGTGATAATCACCCACATTTGGTCCTACAAACTCAATGATACTGTGTCTTTAACTTGAATTGATTGTATGTGTTGGTATAATGTAGCTATCTTTTGAAATTTTAAATTCTTTCATTTGTTATTATCAAATTCTTACCCACCACCTGCATGTGTATATGATGGAAATATTTTATACAAGAAAAAGTATTGAAATACTTGCCTCATTGCATTTTTTTCAAGACTCCAAAAGATAAAATCAATGTATTAGTTTATTTATTAGTCTTATTTCAAAAACAAATAGATGAGGATGGACAAATAAACTAGTTCTCCACAAAATTCAGACCTCAATTTAGTCAGTTTTTGTTGTTGTTCTTGTTGGTTGTTGTTGTTTTTGACAGAGTCTCACTCTGTCGCCCAGGCTGGAGTGCAGTGGTACTATCTCAGCTCCTTGCAACCACCACGTCCCAGGTTACAGTGATTCTCCTGCTTCAGCATGCCGGATAGCTGGGACTACAGGCATGTGCCACCACACCGGGTTGATTTTTCTATTTTTAGTAGACACGGGGTTTCACCAGTGGCCACCATCACTGGTCTTGAACTCCTGACCTCAGGTGATCCACCCACCTCAGCCTTCCAAAGTGCTGGGATTACAGGTGTGAGCCACCATGCTAGTTATTAGTATTACCATTTTAAAAGTTTTCCTCCAGATTTGCTATCAGTAAAAAACAGTCGACTGATTCTAATTTATGTTGTTTTCCTTTTCTTGCTCGCCCTCTGGTGGAGCTTCCTGTAACCCTAAAATGACGAAAACTCTGGGCAATCACCGTTTTACTTGTGTCATCTCCCAAAATACAAATAACTTGCTCTCTAATGATTCAAAACACTCGAACAAACTAATCAATTATTTTTTAAAGAGTTTCTAAAAATAGTAAATTAATAAATTACTAGCGCCTAACCCTTCGGATTTTACAAAAAAAAATCTACTGATTACTTTGAGCTAAGTATGTGCTAACACTAGACATACGGAGATGAAACCAGTAAGGTAATGTTGCTGCTTTGGTGGAGGCTGTGATTGCCTTGGGGAGAAAGGCATAAGGCAGTAACATGTAAGACCTAGGAGAATTGAGGGGATAGGGTGTTTGATGGGGTCCAGCAGTAAATCTAGCTTGAGGTGATGTGAGAAGTTCTCCTGGAGGAGATGCAAACTGATGAGCAGTTGTATTCAGGAAAAGAGGAGGGAAGGTTATCCCAGGCAGAGGAGGCCACCTTACTAAGGCATAGAGGAAACAAATACAAGACCTGAGTGGAAGGCATCAACAAATTTTATATCATTATCACATAAAATGAGAGGCTGAGAGGGCCAGATGAACACACTGACGGGATAGACTGGTATCGGATTATGGAGATCTAATGGCCCTCAATAAGAGAGTTTACACTTTCAGGGGGCAACTATGGACAGATGGATTATTCTGGTGGCTGTGGACGGAGGATTTGTGAAGGCAAAATTGCATACAAGGAAACCAACTGTTGGATAAGAGACAACATGGTGGCAAATTGGGATAATAAGTACAGGGACTGTATTACTTAGGGTCCCCTAGGAAGTAAATGCCAAGATGGATCAAAAGGCAAGAGATTTAGTGGGGAGGGAGCCAGAGAAATTAAAAGGAGATGTCAAACTGTCCTATAGACCTGACACCTGTGAAGGAAGGGGCACTAGGGTAGAAACATTTTCAAACTGAAGCACAATTCCAGGAAAGTTTCAGCCAGGTTAACAGTCTCCAAGCCAAAATAGCTCATTAAAGGAATCCTGGTTTTTCTGTTACAGGTCTGCATTAATAGGAGTAGGTATTTGCAACACAACAACAAAGGGCAAGTAAACCAAATTTATGAAGAATTTCTGGAAATATGTTTTTGGAAAGACTGACACCCCATTAGGAAAAAGGGCAAGGGGTTTACACGGGTACTTTATAAAAGAGGATATTCAACACAAATTAAAAACTAAATGAAATGCCTCTACTCACTCCATCCCAATTGCCATGATGAGAAAGTATCCATATCAGATGTTGGCAAAGATGTAAAGTAAATGAAACACTATGTACTGCTGGGTAGAGTTCAAATTGGTAAAACCACGTTATTAAAATACATTGGTGTTACTGAAGTTGAAGACCTATAACCTATGAGCTATCTAATTCATCCTTAGCTTTATATCCAACAGAAACGCCTGCATATGCACCAAAAGACTTGGACAAAAATATTTATTAAAGCATTAGAATTAGAAACAGCTACACATCAAGAATGCTTTGGTTCAAAAAATGGTTATATGTTCATAAAATTGAATAATATCGATCAAGGAAGATGTATAAATCACAGCAAAAGGCAAAACTAAACTACAGTATTTAAAAATGTATACTCGGGTTAAACTGTTAAAGGAGCAAAGTATGAAATGTAATACACAGGGGCAATGAGGATTTTCTGAAACATGTTGGTAGTGTTCTATTTCTTTATCCGAGTGGTGGTTACATGAGTGCCCATCTTTCCATAATATATGAAGCTGCACATTTGTATATGATATACTTTTTGTATTTACTTGCTATATTTTATAATACAAAGATTTTTTAAAGGGACAAAATAAATATTTCCCAAAAGGATAACTTACAAGATAAATTCAGAAGAAAATATTAATATTTCCTGACATGCAAGGCTTATGCTGCGAAACTAGGAGGTAGTTTTTACAGATATCCATGGAAAATATACAGATTTTTTTCTGAGAAAATGAAACAAAATAATTTTTAAGTTTGCAGAATTATTTTTCTTTTATTAAAAAGTTTCAGTAAATGAAAGATTAATGTAGCAAGGAATATTTTGCATTCAATTATACTTAAAATTTATATGTAACCAAGTGTAGGAAAGTGTATTCTTCTTCAATTTGACTATTCCTCAAATACCTAATTCTTATCACAAGTGAGACAGCAGAAAGAAAACTTAGAAGAAAGGGCAGAATAATACAAACCACAGCAACAAATCATTTGTCAAAACTGTGTTCTCCATATCCATGAAAAGTGAGGTCTCCAACTAATTTGATTTTTTCTGTAATCCAGAGAACAATAACCATGCTATTTATGAAACATGGAGTGAAATTCAATTCTTCATATTCAGAGATATGTATAATATTCTGCTTTCAAAAATATCAAATACCCTTATTTGGACCATGCTAAGACTTATGTATATCACAGTAATTTAGAGTAAAAATCCTATGGCCATGTTTATTCTTAAAAATTTGTTTGCCAAGATTATAGTCTCAATAAAACAAATATTTCTTCTTGTTTCTTTGCACTTTATTTCCACTTAACCAACTGCAGGAACTGTGGGCAATGTGCATTTCCAGCAGGTGTCAGTGTTGGCGTTTGATGTAATCTAGAAATTCCTCCAAACCTGAAGCCTTACCCTGAAGATGACCAGAGTACAGTGCAGATTCTTGTGAAATGTGAAAAGGCATTCTGGAGAATTCTGTTCTCTTGGGCGATATTTTCTAAAGAAATATGTTGTTATAGGTTAGGAAATAGACATGGAGGTCTTCAGCAGTATTCTCCCATCTCTGAGATTTCATTTCTTCTGGTTATACATTAATTACCTGCATGTATTCTTCCTCTTGCTCCAAAAAGTATATTCACTACCTATTCCTGTCTCTGAATTTCTTCCCAGAATAAAGTGGTTTTTTGGTTTTTCTTTTTGCATTTATACAAGAAAAACAAATTTAGCATTTACTGGATGTCAAAGAAATAGAATAGTCTAGCTGCCCTAAAGAAATTCTTGTAATGATAGAGTTGAGTTCTGTCACAAGGTACTAAGAATACACAGAAGAAATACATATAAGGCACTTAGTGCAGTGTGTGGCACATAGTATGCCCTCAAAATGTTAACTATTATTAATAGCTATTTTATCTCATTAGGAATAATGAAAAACATATTTAAAAAGTTGGCATTGAGTAGAGGTACTCAGATTTTAATTGGGAAAATAAGTGAATTGATCAATTTTTTTCTACCAGTAGCTCACTAATGTTTGATATTTGTATGAAAACTGCTCTATTGCCTAGAGAAGAGAACATGTCAAAACAGCCATTTCAAACAGTTGTCCCTTCTGTGTTTCATGCTATTTGGTTTATATTATGTTCATATATTATCAATGAAGGACCAACTCAGGTTCAAGAGCATATAAAGAGAAAGACAGGCTTACAGAGAAAATTTAAGAAAAATCTTCAACCCAGTAACAATTGAGCTAGTTTCTTATCTTGTTCCTGTGCACTTTTTTTTCTCTTTTTCTTTTTCTAGATGGAGCCTCGTTATGTCTCCCAGGCTGGAGTGTAATCTCTGATCACTACAACTTCTGCCTCACGGGTTCTAGCGATTCTCCTGCCTCAGCCTCCCAAGTAGTTGGGATTATAGTCGCCCACCATCACATCCAGGTAATTTTTGTATTTTTAGTAGAGACAGAGTTTCACCATGTTGGTTGGGCTGGTCTCTAACTTCTGACCTAAGGTGATCCACCTGCCTCAGCCTCCCAAAATGCTGGAATTACAGGCCAGAACCACTGAGCCTGGGTTGGTTTGTTGTTGTTGTTGTTGTTGTTTTCTTTTTAACCAATTGCAAGAACTGTGGGCAGTATGCATTTACAATACTGGGTATGTTCCCAACAATAGAGCTCAAGCAAAGAAAATAAGAGAGGACTTTGTCAATATGAGCCTAGAAGCCAAAATTTCACTAGGAAAGACTGATCACCCAGTAGTCCTGCTTCCCCTCTTATGAAGAATCGTGGTTATTTTCCTAAGTCAGAACAGCTGAGAATAAAATGCTTTGGTTGAGGGAGAGAATGGGAATCACATCCTTAGCTTTCAAGTTTACTGACAATGAAGTCGCCCTCATTGTTAAGCAGGTGAATTATGTGGATTATTGATGTTGGGTTGACTATATAGTGGGTATTTATGTTTATTTCACTGAAGTGATGTTATTCAGAAAATAAAATGGCATATAAGAGGAAAAACAAGACTTAGAGAAGAAAATCAATTTACAGCAACTGGGTAGTTTTCCAGACAACCAAAGTAGAAAGATCAACTGAGTTTAATTA
This sequence comes from Piliocolobus tephrosceles, assembly GCF_002776525.5. Classification (NCBI taxonomy): domain Eukaryota; kingdom Metazoa; phylum Chordata; class Mammalia; order Primates; family Cercopithecidae; genus Piliocolobus; species Piliocolobus tephrosceles. Next base: position 131,857,747 of record NC_045435.1, read on the forward strand.
CTCACACAAAGAGAGAAATATATCACTCTCTCAAAGAAAGCCAAATTTTTATAGGAAGGAAATTTTGTCAAATGAGGTGTTGTATAGGGGCCGGTGAGTTACGTAATTAAGAATATTCTCAACAACAATTTTACAGTAGTGTTCGTATGTCAGTCTGATGTCTATTTGGATATATAAGTTGACTCGACAAAAGTTTTAAATACAACTTTAAATACTTTTCTTAGATTAGAACTCTTATTTTTCATAATGAGAGTAATATACCTTCTTTACTTATCTTTTTGACTACATACCATCTCCTAGCTATACGAACTTGATATACGAACTTGAGTGAATTACTGTCCATGTGTCTCGTACATTCCCTCATGTGCAAAATGGAGACTAATATTAGCGACTTTGTGGTTGGAATTTGAGGAATTTAGAAATTTTCCAGAAGGACCTCATCTCTAATTTTCCATGATAACACTAAAGACATTAATACAAACAATAAGTTTCACTTTCCCTGGAAGGATTAAATCAGTTCAAGGTGATAAGAAACACTGACAATTAGCTATATGTCCCTTGGTTTAAAATTGGAAACATGTATTATTATTCAACACATGTAACTTGGTTGGTAGATATGCTCATTCATATAAAATATGAAATAACACAAGTTAAACTGTTGAATGTTTCAGTTCTGAAAATTGGTATAATTCTAGGGAAGAGAATATGGGATTTACCTTGATTCCCACCCTTGGCTTTGAAACAAATGATCTGGATAAGAATCCTAGCTTCTCTAAGCCTGGCCTCAGTCTTCCTGATACAGCATAGGTATAAAATGTACCTTTATTTTTTTACTGAAACTGTATTTTCTTTCTATAAAATGCCCCCATTCTGCTTGAAGAATAAAACAAAAACCAAAAAACAAATATTAAACCCACCTGATTCTAATCACTCCCAAACAAACAGACTCAAATTTAGTGATGCAGTTAGTGACTGAGTTTTCATTATCCAGCCTACACTGGCATTCTTCTGAGACAACCACATCCTAAAGTAATCCCTGGCTGGGACTATTTATTATTAACTATGTGCAGTTATGCACATAGTTGCTGCTACAGAGCCCCTTATCTTAGCTAAATGAACCAACACCAGGTTTTATCAATCCCTTTCTCATGCAGCTTCTCTACCCTTTCTGTTGGGTACTGAGAAGTCTTAGCTGCTCTCATACACCCCTCTAGGGTAGCCCAAAGCCATAACATGTTCCTATTACCCCTCATAGACTTCTTGATTCTAGTTTTCGCACCTTTCAATGGGAGGGCATTAGCAAGGCTGCCAATCACCAGAGTCTGGAAGGGACTGGGAGTTCATAGGTCTTCTCAACTCTCTGAGAAGTCCTATTGCTGCTGCGAAGTCCACCTCAGATGTATCCTGGGAGAAGGTGGAAAGCAAGGCATACAGAACAACCAATGTCCAAATGCTCTCAATTCTCCTCCTCACTTTATGAGAGTTTTATTTGGTCTGGATATGGATGGAAGTAGGATAAACTTGTTCTGGCTGAACGCTGTCACATCCTAAAGTATCCTTGCATAAACTTTGTTGGTGGTTACATCAAAAAGCTATAAATTTCGATCTTTGATCTCTTGTCCCTTTCTGATGCTTCTTTGCTAGGCAAGATTACTCGTATCTTTTAGCCCAAAAGAACATTTCAAATTATTAACCTACCACATTCTTTCTTTCAATTGGGCCAGAATCTGGTGAAGTTGTAAAAATGACACCTGTCACATTCACAAATTGAGTACCTGCAAAGGCTTTTGTCAGAGGAAAACATTCTTAAACTTAACTCTATTTGGTATATACTTTAGGATAAAAGCTTCGTAATTTATGGATTACATAAATTCTCCATAAAAAGATGCATATTCTTTTTTTAAAAAAAAGCATTCTCAGAACAAGAAGAAGGGACATTATTTTTTTGGTGGCAGGTTTTTTTGTGTTAAAAAAATTGTATTTTTAAAATATACCTGAGCATTCAGAAAAAGAGAGAGAGAATACTGTAAGTATAAAGAATACAGCCAAGATAGGTAAAAGTCAAATGGGCTTAAAAGTCATATTGCTACGAATATGATATATTCATTCAGAATATGTACTTTGGAAGCAGAGAAAAAGTATTCCATAGTTTTAGTACCAGCTGAAAAATATAATTGTGCCATAATGATAATTACTATGTACTAGGTGCTTCCATAAACTAGATGCTATACTCTGATTTTTTCTGAAAATCATTTCTTTGTTGTTGTTGTTGTTGTTGTTGGCCAAAACATCTTCCATTTTTATTTTCTTCAACTTCTATTTTAGATTCAGGGGATACATGTGCAGATTTGTTACCTGTGAATATTGCGTGATGCTGAGGTTTAGGATAGGAAGGATCCTGTCACCCAGGTACTGAGCATAGTACCCAACAGTTTGTTTTTCAGCTCCTTCATCCCTTTCTCCTTCCCACCCCTAGTAGTTCCCAGTATCTGTTGTTCCCATCTTTATGTCCATGATTAACCAATGTTTGGTTCCCACTTACAATTGAGCACATGCAGTATTTGATTTTTTGTTATTGTGTTAATTCACTTAGGATAATGGCCTCCAGCTGCATCCATGCTGATTTCTTGTTTGTTTGTTTTTTTCTTTTTCTTTTTTTTTTTTTTTTTTTTGATGAAGTCTTGCTCTGTCACCCAGGTTGGAGTGCAGTGGTGCGACCTCGGCTCACTGCAGCCTCTGTCTCCCAGGCTCAAGCAATCTTCTGCGTCAGCCTCCCAAGTAGCTGGGATTACATGTGCCCGCCACCATGCCTGACTAATTTTTTTAGTTTTAGTAGAGATGGGGTTTCAAGATCTTGGCTAGGCTGGTCTTGAACTCCTGACCTAGTGATTCCACCCGCCTTGGCCTCCCAAAGTGCTAGATTACAGGCATGAGCCACCACATCAGGCCGATTTCATTCTTTTATGGCTGCGTAGCACTCCGTGCTGTATATGTACCACATTTTCTTTATGCAATTGTTTACCCTTTATATATGTGTGTGTTTATACAGAAGCTCTTTAGTTTAATTAGGCCCTACTTGTCATTTTTTGTTTTTGTTGCAATTGCTTTTGAGGACATTGTCATAAATTCTTTCCCAAGGTCGACATACAGAGTGTGTTTCCTCGGTTTTCTTTTAGAATTCTTATAGTTTGAGGTTTTACATATAAATCTTTAATCCATCTTGAGTTAATTTTTTATGTGGTGAAAGGTAGGGATCTAGTTTCATTCTTTTGCATATGGCTATCCAACTATCACAGCACCATTTATTGAATAGGGAGTCCTTTCCCCATTGCTTGTTTTTGTCAAAGATTAGATGGGATGGCTGTAGGTGTGTGGCTTTATTTCTGGGTTCTCTCTTCTGTTTTATTGCTCTGTTTTTGGACAAGTACTATGCTGTTTTGGTCACAGTAGCTTTATAGTATAGTTTTTAGTTGAGTAATGTGATGTCTCCAGTATTGTTCTTTTTGCTTAGGAGTACTTTGGCTATTCAGGCTCTTTTTTGATTCCATATGAATTTTAGCATAGGGTTTTTTCCCCAAATTCTGTGAAAAATGATGTTGGTGGTTTGATAGAAATAGCATTGAATCTGTAGATTGCTTTGGGCAGTTTGGCCATTTTAATAATATTGATTCTTCTTGTCCATGAGCATGGGATGTTTTTCCATTTGTTTGTGTCATCTATGATTTCTTTTTGCAGTGTTTTGCAGTTCTCATTGTAGAGATCTTTCACTTCCTCCGTTAGATGTATTATTAGATATTTTGTATGTGTGTGTAACTATTTTAAGTGGCATTGCATTCTTGATTTGACTCTCAGCTTGGACACTATTAGTGTATAGAAATGCTACTGACTTTTGTACATTGATTTTGTATCCTGAAACCTTGCTAAAATCATTTATCAGTTGTAATAGCCTTTTGGCAGAGCCCTTAGAGTTTCCTAAGTTTAGAATCATATCATCAGTGAAGAGACAGGGTTTGACTTCCCCCTTTCCTACTTGGATGCCTTTTGTTTCTCTTGTTCAATTGCTCTAGCTAGGATTTCCAGTATTATGTTCAATAGGAGGAATAAGAATGGGTATCCTTGTCTTGTTTTGGTTCTCAAGGGGAATGCCTCCAACTTTTGCCCATTCAGTATGATGTTGGCTGTGGGTTTACAATAGATGGCTTTTGTTATTTTAAGATATGTTCATTCAATGCTGAATTTTTAACATGAAGGGATGTTGAATTTTATTAAAAGCCTTTTCTGCACCTATTTAGATGATCATGTGGTTTTTGTTTTTAGTTCTATTTATGTGGTGAATAACATTTACTGCTTTCCCTATGTTGAATCAACCTTGAATCCCAGGAATGAATTCACTTGATCATGGTGAATTAACTCTTTGGTGTGCTGCTGAATTCAATTTGCTAGTATTTTCTTGAGGATTTTTGTGTCTATATTAATTGTCTATATTCATCAGTAGTTTTCTTTTTTCATCGTCTTTGCCAGGTTTTGATTTCAGGGTAATGCTGGATTCATAGAATGAGCTAGGGAAGAGTCCCTCCTCCTCAATGTTTTGGAATAGTTTTGGTAGAATTAGTATCAGCTTTTCTTTGTATATCTGGTAGAATTCTGCTGTGACTCCATCTGGTCTAGGGCTTTTTGTTGGTGGTTGTGGTGGTAGGTTTTTATTTCTTTAATTACTGTCAATTTTGGAACTTGATATTGCTCTGTTCAGTGTTCCGATTTCTTCCTGATTTAATCTGGGGAGATTGTGTGTTTCCAAGAATTTACCCATTTCCTCTAGATTTTCTAGTTTGTGTGCATAGAGGTGTTCATAATAGTCTATGAGGATCTCTTTTTTCTTCCTAATCCTCTTACACTCATCTGAGAATCTTTTGTATTTCTGTGGGGTCAGTTGTAATGCCATTTTTGCCATTTTTGATTGTGCTTGTTTGGATATTCTCCCTTTTTTTCTCTGTTAATCTAGCTAGCCATCTATTGATCTTGTTTATCCTTCCAGAGAAACAACTTTTAGTTTCATTGATTATTTGTATGGATTTTGGGGTCTCAATTTCATCAGTTTCACTCTGATTTTAGTTATTTCTTTTCCTCTGCTAGCTTTGGGGTTAGTTTGTCCTTGTTTTTCTGATTCCTCTAGGTATGATGTTAGATCATTAATTTGAGATCTTTCCAACTTTTTGAGGTAGGCATCTAGGACTATAAACTTTTCTCTTAACACTGCTTTGGCTATATCCCAAATATTTTGGTATATTGTGTCTCTGTTTTCATTTATTCCAAATTTTTTTAAATTTCTGCCTTGATGTTATTGTTTACCCAAAAGTCATTCAGGAGCAAGTTGATTAAGTTCCATGCAAATATGTGGTTTTGAGAGATCTTCTTGGTATTGATTTCTATTTTTATTCCACTGCAGTCTGAGAGAATGGTTGGCATGATTTCAATTTTTTTAATTTATTGGGGCTTGGTTTATGGCTGAACATGTGGTCAATTTTGGAATATATTCCATGTGCAGATGAGAAAAATATATATTCTGTGATTGATGGGTGGAGTATTCTGTAGATATCTATTAGGTCCAATTGGTCAAGTACCAAGTAGAAGTCTAAAATTTATTTGTTAGTTTTCTGCCTTAATGACCTGTCTAATGCTTTCAGTGGGGTGTTGAAGTCCCTCACTGTTGTCATGTGGCTAAGACTTTTCATAGGTCTACAAGTACTTGTTTTATGAATCTGGTTTCTCAAATGTTGGATGCATATGTATTTAGTATAATTAAGTTTTCTGGCTGAATTGAGCCCTTTGTCATTATGTAATGCTCATTTTTGTCTTTTTTTTTTTTTTTTTCACTGTTTTCAGTTTAAAGTCTCTTGTATCTGATGTAAGAATAGCAACCGTTGTTCTTTTTTACTGTTTGCATGGTAGATCTTTCTCTAACCCTTAGAGCCAGTAGGTGTCATTATGTGTGAGACAGGTTTTTTGAAGACAGCAGATAGATGGATTGTGTTTCTTTATCCAACTTGCCACTCTGTGCCTTCTAACTGAAGCATTTGGGCCATTTATATTCAAGGTTAATATTGATATGTGAGGTTTTGATCCTATCATGAAGTTCTTAGCTGGTGGCTTTGTACTTTCTGTTAGGTGGTCGCTTTATAGAGTCGGTGGGCTATGTACTTAAGTGTTTTTGTGGTAGCAGGTATTGTTCTTTTGTTTCCATGTTTAGAATATCTTTAAGGATCTCTTGTAAGTCTGGTCTAGTGGTAACAAATCCCCTTAGCACTTACTTGTCTGGGAAATATTTTATTTCTCCTTGCCTTATGAAGCTTAGTTTGGTGTGATAAAATGAAATTCTTTGTTGAAATTTCTTTTAAGCATGCTGAAAATAGGCCCCTGATCTCTCTTGGCTTGCAAGGTTTCTGCTAAGAAATATGCTGTTAACTTGATGGGGTTCCTGTTGTACATGATCTGCCCCTTTTTTCTAGCTGCCTTTAAGATCTTTTTTCTTTAGCACTTACCTTGGACAATCTAGTGCCAATCTATATGCCTTGGTGTTGATTATTTTGTATGATATCTCACAGGTGTTCCCTAGATTTCTTGTATCTAAATATCTACCTCTAGCAAGATTAAAGAAGTTTTCTTGAATTATTCCTTCAAATATATTTTCCAGGTTGTTTACTTTTTCTCCTCTCTCAGAAATGCCAGTAACTCACAGATGTGGTTGCTTTATGTAATCCCATATTTCTTAAAGACTTCGTTTATTTCTTAAAAATCCTTTTTCTTTATTTTTGTCTAACTTAGTTCGAAAGACTGATCTTCTAACTCTGAAATTTTCTTCTGCTTGGTGTCATCTATTGATAAAGCTTTTGGTGGTATCTTGAAATTCCTTAAGTGAGTTTTTTTTTTTTTTTTTTTTTTCCTGAGACGGAGTCTCGCTCTGTCACCCAGGCTTGAGTGCAGCGGCATGATCTTGCTCACTGAAAGTTCCACCTCCTGGGTTCACGCCATTCTCCTGCCTCAGCCTCCCGAGTAGCTGGGACTACAAGCACCCAGCACCATGCCCAGCTAATTTTTTTGTATTTTTAGTAGAGACGGGGTTTCACTGTGTTAGCCAGGATGGTCTCAATCTCCTGACCTCGTGACCCACCCACCTCGGCCTCCCAAAGTGCTGGAATTACAGTCATGAGCAACCGTGCCCGGCCTTAAGTGAGTTTTTTAATTCCGGAAGTTCTGATTGATTTTTTTTAAGATGCTTATTCCTTCCTTCATTTCCTGGATTGCTTTAGAAGTTTCTTTGTGTTAATTTCAACCTGATCTTGGATGTTACTGAGCTTCCTTGCAATCTATGCTTTGAATTCTTTATCTGTCATTTCTGAGTTTCCATTTTGGTTAGGAACCACTGCTAGAGAGCTAGAGCTATCCTTTGATGGTGTCACCACATTCTTACTCTTCATGGTACCAGAATTCTTAAGCTCTTTCCTTCTCATCTGGAGATGCTAGCACTTCTGATTTTTGTAACTGTTTTTGTGTGGGTAGGATTTTTTCCTTTTTGTTCTTCCTCTATAATGTTATTATTATATTATTTTTATCTTTCCTTTCCCCCCATCCCTAGGGGTTGTGACTGTAGAGAAAGCTGGGTAGAGTCTTACAGCTTTGCTTCTTTAGCCATATACACTTCTTTTAGCAGGTTTTATGTTGGACTGTGGAGTATAATCTACAAGCCTGCAGATGGCACTTACAGGTAAGAGCTGACTGTGGCCAGTGTGGCTGTGTATATACTTGATCTTTGCTTAGTGGCAGAAACTCTCTGTTGCTTCAGGCAATGAGATGATTTGTGAAATGTATGGTTGTCTGATCTCCCTGCTCAGCCCTGGGGAGGGGTGTACAAGGGGCAGACCTGGACTGGGAAGGTCTATGTACAGATCCTCCAATGTCAGGCATAGACACCAGTGCCAAGGGAAAATACAGTGAGAAGCCACTAAGAGCCTAGAGGCGTGCCTGGATGCAGAGCTAGGAAACCACCTTGGCTCTAAGTTCTCTGCACAGAGAGATCAGGGATGCCCTAAACTACCAATCCAGGAGAGCGAGTCCTCCAGATGCCTGGAGATCTGCCTGAGCGTGGAGCAGAGAGGAGACCCCTGCACCAAGATCTCTGGACAGGAGGGGTGGGGTAACTCAGGCTGCTGAACTAGGCAAGCAGGTGCTCTGAATACCTGTAAATCTCCTTGAGCATGTAGCAGAGAAGACCCCGCTGCAGTAGGATCTCTGCACAGTAAAGATGGGGTGGCTCAGGCTGCTGATCTAGGTGAGCTGGTGCTCAGAATGCCTGGAGATCTGTCTGGACGTGGAGTTGAGAAAACCCCATTGCAACATGGAAATGATTTTTTAAAATTAATTCTTACAACCAACTTACTGAGATAGGTATTTTTATCTCTATGAGGGAAATGAAAAAAACGCAGGAACAGAGGGAGCATGTACCTTGCCAAATACACTATAATAATTAAGTAATACTTCAAAATAGGTATTTCTGACTCTAGAGTTCTTAAGAATATCTTGAATTCTCAAGGCAAATGTCATCAGTCTTGATCAGTTTTAAATTGTGGTTCACCTGATTTATAACTGATCTGTTTTATTTTTATACAAATTTGATCACAATGACTTAAAGCTATATAAACATTTGAAGAGATTATTCAGCTGGATTACTCATTAAGCATTAATTTTGATTAAAGGAGATATATATATATATATATGTATTCAGGGTATATATATTTCGGTATTCATTTCTCTTCTTCTAAGGAGGGTAAACAAAATGTTTAATTATAAAGATGCATTGATTCATTTGGATCCCTGAGAACATTTTACAAGAAACCAATTCTAGTCATTTTAGTCATATCAACTGAAAAATTACTTATAAAGAGTGATAAAGAAGAAAAATATCATCATAAATATATAATATTTTGTATTCAAGGTAATATTTTTTGTCTTTTATATTTAATGTGTCCAAAACTGATCTTTGTATCTATTTTCCTATTAAATCACCACCTACTATTTTAGTAAATTTGAGTAAGGCAGGTTCATCTTAATCTTGAAAATTTTTTAGCTCCTATTAAGCTCCTTTGTTATGAAAAATACTCACTTGGATTCTCTGAGAGGCTGATGAGCTGTTTCTAAAACCATATGTCCTCGAATCTGAGGGTGGAGTGACCTTGAAATTTATATTTGAATTATCCAAATTATTTATAATTTAAGACAAAGTTCAAGCAAGTGATTTTATTAGATTGTCCTTTTCATTGAGAATCTTGTTTGGAGTAGGATTACGGAAGGAAACAACACAGTACCTAACTTCCAAACTTATCACTCTTGGTAGATGTTCAGCTATGAAACCATTACAAGTGAAGATCAGAGGCTTAATGCTTGCAAATAAATTTATTCATGATGCCAAGTATTATAGCTAAAGTAATTTACCTCTCAGTACTACATTTCATTAGGGAAAATTATATGTAAATATATATCTTAGCAGAAAAAAATATAAATATATATCTCACTGGAACAAACAGAAATGGTCATGCTTTTGTTCTGAAGTATATTGTAGTGAAAAAAGGCTAGAGGAAAAGAGAAAAATCTGAATACTTTCTGTGAGAACTCCACTTTATGAGTTTTATACAAATGATAAAATTTAATTGACAGAAATCTTTTATGATCTTCAGTTCACTTTTCAGGGGGACTAACAGCATTTCTGAGTCTCCTGAGTCAATACCATGTGAAGTTTCATGATTTGGCAGTAAGGAAGCCAACAAGATCAGCAAACCATGTGTCAGCTATTTGTCTGCAGGTACTTCTTTCTGTGTGTGCTTACTAAATTATTTATATTATAATCTCATGTAATTAAAGGGAGACAAATGATTTTGCCCATGTCATAGAGGAAAAAAGTTACTTGTTATTTCAAGTGCAAATGTGTGTAGTAACTTCTGCCTACTAAGAGGCATGGCAAATTTTTGTCAATAGAAATAGTAATCTCCTTATTGCTCTATTCCTCTGAATTATCTATTTTAGAATAGTATGCCACAAATGCAAATGTCTTGTGTAAGTGGGACATTTATGTTCCAGTCGTTGTTTCAGTCATGAAGAAGGAGAGAATTCTGCATTTTGATCAGCTCAAGTGCAAGCACACAGTCTTGGGAGAGGAGATTCAAGTGAGAATGACAAGAGAGCAGGAATTATGAACCTAGGGTGATCACAGGAACCTAGGTACCTGCAATACATGGAAATCTAATGGGTCTACACAGTATAGGAGGCAGCATGTGTGGGTAGGTATATTCCAATGTGCACTATGTGCAAGTATAGTATTATAATAAGGGTATGACTCCATTTGTTAATGTTTGTCTGCTAGCAACTTTTAAGCTTCTCCTCTTCCTTTTCCTCTTTTGCCCCACATGTGGGCAAGCTGATTAGAAAGCCTAATACTTTCTCCTTTGGCACCTGCAGGAAGTTCAAGCCACATACAGGAATCCTCACCTCAGTCTTCCTCTCTAATTACCGTAAAAACTCCGTGCTAATCTTTTTTCCCTCCTCTGTCAAATTACTTTTGGATTTGCTTGGAATCTTTCTTCCTTAGAGAGCCTCATTATGTGAGTAGTAAACCTTTACTTTTAATTAATTAATTAAATTTTTTTTGAGACAGTCTCCCTCTGTCTCCCAGGCTGGAGTACAGTGGTGTGATCTCAGCTCACTGCAACCTCCGCCTCCCAGTTCAAGTGATTCTCATGCCTCAGCCACCTGAGTAGCTGGGACTACAGGCATGCACCACCATCCCTGGCTAATTTTTGTATTTTTAGTAGAGATGGCGTTTTGCTATATTGGCCTGACTGGTCTCAAACTGCTGGTGTGAGACATCACATGATATGGTTTCTCTGTATCCCCATGCCAATCTCATCTTGAATTCCCATGTGTTGTGGGAGGGAGCTGGTGAAAGCTAATTGAATCATGGGGGCAGGTCTTTCCCATGCTGTTCTCATGATAGTGAATAAGTCTCATGAGATCTGATAGTTTTATAAGGGGGTGTTTCCTGCACAAGCTCTCTCTCTTTGCCTGCCACCATCCATATAAGACATGACTTGCTCCTCCTTGCCTTCCCCCATGATTGTAAGGCCTCCCCAGCCATGTGTAACTGTTAGTCCATTAAACCTTTCTTTTGTAAATTGCCCAGTCTTGGGTATGTCTTAATTAGCAGCGTGACAATGAACTAATACACCACACCTGGCTAATAAACCTTTTCATACCCTCTTGGTGTATCACTCTCAACATTCAAACAAATTTTGGATATAGGTTCATTCCCTTGTGTTACATCAGCATGTAAGTACATTTCAGTATATATACACAGTTAGATTTTAGATTTAGGTTGAATTTATATGGAGAACCCTACTATCAGAAAGAGAATTCAAAACTTGTGAAAGGAAATAAGAGATCTGAGTAAATATTTTTCTGAAGTCTGTGTTTAAAATTCACATTGAGTGAACATAGCTAAAAAGTCATTTGGAAAATTAAGGAGCTTCTGAGAAAGAGATAATCACTTTTAAAACAGCATCTAATACATAAGCTTTTCTTTTTCTTTTAAATATCAGTGAGGTTTTAAAATCTCACCCATAGTTACAGAGTACAAAATAGAGTTTCAGGTGACTGTGGCAGGCATAGATATAGATTCACATAAGTTCTCGCATTTGCATGGCTCTAGTCAGAATCAAATCAAGGACAGAAATAGATGAGATAAAACCAAATATTGATAGAGTCTATCCATGGACTTGGCACTGTTAGAGATGGAAAGCCTGAGTATTACTTCTGTCAATTCTGGTGCAAGGTAATTAGACTGGTAAGGGCAAAGTATTATGATCAGATGCACTGGATGACATTTAATCACATAATGATTAAGAAAAGAGGCATATGGGTTGTTTGAGGTGTTAGGTGAGAAAATTCAGGGAAGTTATATGTTTAATACATGCCATTCAAGAAAGGAACATTCCAACTATTTTTATGTCATCAGCATCAATGTGGTTTCTTTAGAAAAGATGAAGTTTCGGGCTGGGCATGGTAATCCCAGTAATTTGGGAGGCTGAGATGAGTGGATCACTTGAGGTCAGGAGTTTAAGACCAGCCCGGCAAACACGGTGAGAGCCCATTTCTACTGAAAATACAAAAAATTAGCCAGGTGTGGTCGTGGATACCTGTAATCCCAGCTACTCAGGAGGCTGAGGCAGGAGAATCACTTGTACCTGGGAGGCGGAAGTTGCAGTGAGCCGAGATCATGCCACTGTACTCCAGCCTGGGCAACAAGAGCAAACCTCTGTCAAAAAAACAGAGAGACAGAGAGAGAGAGAGAGAGAGAAGGAAAGAAAGAAAGAGAGAAAGAGAGAAAGAAAGAGAGAAAGAAAGAGAAAGAAAGAAAGAAAGAAAGAAAAAAAGAAAGAAAGAAGGAAGGAAGGAAGGAAGGAAGGAAGGAAGGAAGGAAGGAAGGAAGGAAAGAAAGAAAAGAAAGAAAGAAAGAAAGAAAGAAAGAAAGAAAGAAAGAAAGAAA
>NC_045435.1:131870345-131875190 GCF_002776525.5 Piliocolobus tephrosceles
GAAAGAAAGAAAGAAAGAAAGAAAGAAAGAAAGAAAGAAAGAAAGAAGGAAAGAAAGAAAGAAAGAAAAGGTGAAGTTTCAAAAGTCTATCCAAAGTGGCTTTGTCGGGTCATTCTACTTCTAGAGAGGGTTCTGAGGTTGAGGTCCTTGGATACACTATCCAAATTAAATCATGGTCTCTTGGAGAAATAATTGTTCCTTCTAAAATATAATAAAACCCAGCCAGCTCCCATAGGAGTTGTTAACATCTCATTGCTATATCAATGTTCAGCGGAAGCACAAGGAAGAATTACATTCCAGAAATTATTCTGATGGATAATATTTTGAGGTCTTGTTAAAGGTTATTAATGGTTATGTTCTCCAAATGATTTTTCCAACACAGTAGGAACAGATACACCAAACAGCCTGAGTAAGAAGGAGCACCGCCATTTTAATTAGTTGAGAACTGGATTATTAAAACCCAAACAAAGCCATGTGCAGTGACTCATGCCTGTAATTGCAGCACTTTAGGAGGCCAAAGCAGGAGAATCACTTGAGGCCAAGAGTTTGAGACCAGCAGGGCAACACAGTGAGACCCCGTCTCTTAATTTTTTTTTTTTTTTTTTTTTTTAATTAGCCGAGCTTAGTGGTGCATACCTGTAGCCCCAGCTACTCAGGAGGCTGAGGCAGAGGGTATCTTGAGCCCAGAAGGTGAAGGCTCCAGTGAGCTATGATCACCCCACTGCACTCCAGCCTGGGCGATAAACCAAAACTCTGTCTCTAAAAAAAATTTTTTTTAGTTTGATTTTAAAATAAAAAATGAAACACAAACAATGTTATAATCAATATTCAATAGAGGCACCGCAAAACATTTTTAAATGATAAAAATCTTCATTTAATTCAAATTAGGTTGTCTTAAATATTTCTAGTTGATACATTTGTTTCTCCACTTACCCCAATTTTCATTCCACCATCTCTAAGTGAATGAAGGAAAGGTAATTCTGTTTGGCACATTATAGAAATTACACTGTTATTGAAGGTAAGAAACGCAATAACTTTAGTTATACCAAGAGAAAAGTTATGATTACATGAGTAAAAAGTTATGATTAAAAGTGATGATTAAATGGCTTACAGTTCACTTGCAGAAGCCAGTAGAATGCCAAAATAGAAATGTGTTTCACTGGGAATCTCCTTAAACAAAATCATGATAAGGAACAATTCATATTTTAATGGATTCTACAAAACAATTTACTTTGAAAGAAGTATTAATATCATATAATTGTGCCTATAACAATATTAGATTAAATGGTAAAAACACACTAGCTGAAGCCACTTTGAAGATAGAACCTATAGACAACGAGCAGAAACAAAAATCAAGACTGTGGCTAATTGTTTTAAGAGACAAGAGCTAAAGAGTAGAGAAGAGTACTTGGCAAGGGGATAATTAGACCTGTGGGAGTCAGAATCCAATCTTGTTAACGGTATGTGGCTTTTTGTTCTTTTCCACAATCAATTATTTAAGCCTATTTCAGGAATGTACACAATGAATGCAGTCAAGGTACAGAGATTTTGGAGGACATGAAATTGTCCAGAGATGCACTGAGAGTAATTTAGTCTATACTGGAAAGTTTCCAATGTGTAAGTACTTGTAGAAGTTCTAAAATGGATTATTTTCTTCCAACTAAAATCTCTTGGGAAGACTTACACACTTTAGTGACTCTCAGGACTGACAGAGCCTAGCAAATAATCTGGAGACATTTGACACACTGTATATCCATCAAATATTGGAAACCAAACACAAAAATAACAACTATCTATTAAGCATCTATAATATACCAAACACTCTGTTAGGAGATATATGTGTGTGTGTGTGTGTGTGTGTGTGTGTGTATGTATATATATATATATGGAGAGAGAGAGAGAGAGTCTCATTTAATCAAGGAAAGCTTTGAAAGCCTTTTATAAAAATGGGGACTTCGTGACTCTGAGGGCTTAAATAACTTCCTGAGGTCACTCAGTGGATTAGTGGAGGGCTGAAGATTAATAAAATGCTCAGATTTTACTCTGTCAACCTCCTCTTTGTAGATTCACATGATAATGAAATTAGCTCTAATGATTCCAGTATTTCAGTCATGTTTGGAGGTAAACTTTATACCATTTCTTGTTTTTTTCTGGTCACAAGGTACTATGAATTATTAGTGTCTTCTCCAAATTCTAATGTTGAAGCCCTAATTCCCAATGTGGTGGTATTAGAAGGTGGGCCCTTGTGAGGTAATTAGTTTTAGATGAGGTCATGAGTTTGGAGATACTATGATTGGATTAACACCACTATAAGGGGAGGATGAGACTTGATCTCTCTCTCTTCCCCATGTAAGGATACAGCAAGAAGATGGACAAGAAGAAAACCAAGTTTTGGTTGGCCATCTAAAAAACAAAAAGAGGGCTCTCTCACCAGGAATTGAATAGCAGCAGTTTGTTATAGACTCCCTAGCCTTCAGAACTGTGAGAAATAAATTTGTGTTGTTTAAGCCACTCAGTCCATGGTATTTTTGCTGTGGCAACTGAACTGATTAGAACACAAGGCTAAAGCTAAAACTCACAAATGTGACGGTATGAATCAGGCCATTCTCTGACAGCTTATAGGCTGTTATAGGCTGCTTTTATGAACACTTCCTGTATTTGAAAATTTGATCTGTAGTGGTTAAAGAATGTCATATATGGGGTCTAGCTCTGACGTCATCATTAACCACCTGTCTGACCTGTAGTAATTAACCTTCTCTCAATTTCTCTTCAGTCACCTCTAAACTGGTAATAATAATAATAGGATCTACTTCATAGGATTGATAGACAATATTAAATGAGATAAAGTGCCTGATGCCTACTGTATGCCTAATTTATGTTCAGCAACTAGAATTATAAAAAGCTGGTTTCTATGAGCAAAACCAGTATTTCTAAAAATAAGATTCCAAGAGCTTTACAAAGCTGTTCACTTGATTTTTAAAATTGATTACAAATATTTGTTACCTAGCATCAGAGAAATCTATAAAGAGTTTATATGGACAAAGGGCATCAAAAGACAATTTTTAAAAGGCAATATAATAAAAAATGTAAAAATTTAAACCTAATTAATCAAATAAATGTACAATGTGAGATGCCATTTATTATTTATCAAATTGATCACTCCCAAAAAGATACCACTCAATGATTAAAAGATTGCAGTAAAGAAAGTAATTTTATACATTGCTGAAAAAGGACATTTAGGATAATAAATAATATTTTCTAAAAAATGTATACAAATTTTTTTAAATATTAACACTACATCTGAGAACTCCCACTAAGGAAATAATCAAAAAATGAAAAATCACCATAGATACAGATTTTCATTATAGTATTATGTAACTGAGTGAAAACTGAGAACAATCTAATTACCCAACAAGAAAATTGTTTGCAATAGTCATGGTGCCATCTTTTCTTGGCATATTATGTACTAATTAAAATTAAGGTTATGAGGATAATGTGGCATCATGGTAAGGATTAGGAAAAAAAAGAGAAAAGTGTGATATAAATTGTGTATAGACTGGTTAAGGTTAAATGAGAAACAGATGACCAGGAAAAAATGATTGCTAGAAAATTCAATATGTTAATAATTGTGTTAGGGTTATGGAATATGAGATCATTATTCTTTTGAAAAATTATAATTTCAATATTAATTATATATTTAAAAAACCAATTTCATTAACGTAGTATGAGTGATTGTGGTAAGAGGTGACTATCTTCAATTCTACATAATATTGGCAATTTTTAGAACAATTTAAAATTTCTGACTTTAGAATGTAATTTATAAATTAAGATAGTTTTTATATGAATAAGATCAAGAAAACACAAGAACCAAATAGTAAAATTCATCCTAACAGACATTTATGCTTATTATTTTTAGAAGTATTTTCAGTCAAATAAATACTATCTCAATATGAGTCAAATATATGATATAGGACTAATTATATTCATTCAATAGGTTAAAATTTACTCTGATTAATATCTTTAATTTCATATGTACGTGGACATTGATAATTTGTTTTCTCAAAGTTTTGGCATAATCTCTTATCTTTTGGGAGTTTCTTTAGAAGGATCAGTCACAATACGAATATTGCTATATTCTTGCTAAAAAAACTTTTTAAAAAAATGTAGGGAAATGTACACAGTCAATCATTACAGCAAGTAACCAGAGAAGGCTTTGATTAACAGACAGAACTTCTTCATAGTAACAGAAGAAGTTCTGAGACTATGACAACAGAGAAAACAATCTACCCAGTGAAATTTAACATTCACTAAGGGTTATATGCAAGTGCTAGATACAGTGGACAGAAGAAAAGATGAGCAAGACACAGGTTTTGGTGTCAACCTGAATTACAAACAGACTCTAAAAAGAAATTATGTTTGGCCGGGCACGGTGACTCACGCCTGTAATCCCAGCACTTTGGGAGGCCAGGATGGGTGTATCACATGAGGTCAGGAGTTCGAGATCAGCCTGGCTAACATGATGAAATCCCGTCTCTACTAAAAATACAAAAATTAGCTGAGTGCAGTAGCTCATGCCTGGAATCCCAGCACTTTAGGAGGCCAAGGCAGGCAGATCACAAGGTCGAGAGATCGAGATCATCCTGGTCAACATGGTGAAAACCCGTCTCTACTAAAAATACAAAAAATTAGCTGGGTGTGGGGGTGCGTGCCTGTAGTCTCAGCTACTCAGGAGGCTGAAGCAGGGGAATCGCTTGAACCCGGGAGGCAGAGGTTGCTGTGAGCCGAGATTGTGCCACTTCACTCCAGCCTGGTGATAGAGCGAGACTCCATCTCAAAAAAAAAAAA
>NC_045435.1:131875290-131907582 GCF_002776525.5 Piliocolobus tephrosceles
AAAAAATTAGCCAGGCGTGGTGGCATACACCTGTAGTCCCAGCTACTCAGGAGGTTGGGGCAGGAGAATCGCTTGAAACTGGGAGGTAGAGGTTGCAGTGAGCCGAGATTGTGCCACTGTACTCCAGCCTGGGCAACAGAGACTCTGTCTCTAAATAAATAAATATTATGTTTATTTGAAAATAGAGTGTTGCAATGGGAATATACATGCTGCAACAAACTTTGTGCTTATTCAAGGAAGTAAAGGAAAACAAATCTTTCTAAAGGAAAAAATGTAGAGGAGTACATAATTGTTTTGAAATAATTACCCTTGGCTACAAAGATCAATAACAAGGGTGATACCAGTCCAAGGTTGTACAGGCAGTTGCTGAACAGATGTTCTTGAAGAAGTATACACACACACACACACACACACACTTACACATATATATGTAAAGGAATCTTTTTCTTTATCAGGTATACAAGGGAGAACCCTCCCTTCATGGACTTCGTGACTCAATTTGTCAGGAATTTCTTAACATTAGTGACTCCATTTTAATTCTGAAAATTTTCACTCTGGCAACACTTATGTATTTTAATAAGGAAGAGAATACATATGAAAACAACAATAAATATACACAAGTCACTAAAATATATTTCTTTCGGTTATGCTGGGCTGAAATTCTATAAAAGTGTTTTTTGCCAAGTAATTTTAGAAAATGTAAAGCAAAGGCTATTTTTATCATTTTACATTTATTCCTAAATACATACATAATATTTGTGCTCATTATAATACATTTGGTAAAAGGGGGAGATGATGAACAAAATTCCCCAAAGACTCTGGCAGTGAACAAAATAGAATAAGAACACTATATCTATCTTTCCCATTGACTACAACCAAACACCCTGGACAAAATACCCAAAATAAACAAACAGGCAACTACTCTGCAAATTAATAAATGAATTGGTAAAGACCAAACTTGATAAACAATCTTTATTGGGTGAGCTTCCCAATTAATTCTCTCCTCTTTTATCTTTGTGATTTGGTCCAAGGGCAGCCCCAGCTTCTGGGCAATTGGTTCAGGCAGCAAATTTCAGAAATAGTCTTTCCAGCCTGAGGAACAGGAAAGGAGCTACTCTTTGCTTTAACGGCAGCCCGAACTGTGCATAACTGTGCAGCAGCGAAAGTGGCTAAAATGCCAAAAAACAAAACAAAGAACATCTTTCAAGATGGGGAACTAGGAAAAGAGAGCCCTGGGAGTCAGATAATATGGGAAAACGTGCAGAAAGGAGATAACTGAAAATAGGGATGCCTTAATTCTGTGTGTGAACTGACAAAAGTTCAGCTCAACCCTGAGCTGTTCATATGTGGGATAGACAAAAAGCAGCATAGCAATGGCTTTTAAAACTCAATTGACTTTGGAATGCTCCCCGTGAAAGCTAAGACAGAACTTCCAGTTTGAACCTAACTAGGTTAATTGCCTGCTGAAACAGCCACAACAATAGCAGAAAAGCCAGCATTCTCCAGTGTATTGTCATAGGTCTCAGAGTCTCATAACATACTATCAAAATGTCCAGGATATATTCCAAAGAAGCAGGACACCCTGAGAAACTCTCAAGTGAAAAACCATCAACAGATCAATAGATGGAATCCCTGAGATAAACCAGATGTCAGAGAATAATTATGTAATAGTTCGGTCATTTTGAATTTATTGAGACTTGTTCACAGCCCAGCATATGATCTATGTTGGTGACTGTTCCAAGTGTACTGAAGAAAAGTGTTTTTTGTAATTGTTGGTTTAGGGTTTTAAGTTCCCACTGACAGTCATTTTTCTGGATTATAGATCCCACTTTCTTCTTTCTTCGCATGTCTAGTAATATTTGAATAGTGAACATTGCAAATAATATATTGTAGCAACTCTGGATTCTCTTGTATTCTTCTGGGTATTTTTCTTTTTAATAGTCGGTTAATTTTTCTGGATTCAAACCGTATCCTCACTCGTTCCTGTGGAATGCAGCAGCTGATAACTGCTTATTGCTCACAGCATCCAGCTGCTCTTTTTCTTATCCTTGTCCACTGAGGGTCTCTGCTGTGACTGCATGGCAGTCAGCTGAACACTCAGACAAAATGTATTTTCGCATTTTTAAGCTCACACATTATGGTTACTCTGCTGCTGGAGAGTTCCCCTTAAATTTCCAGATGTTCTAGCTTCAGGCTCTTTTCTGTACTATTTCAAACCAGTAAATTTTTAGATTTTCCTTGCTAGATTGAAATTTGAGTTGGGAAATACACCTAGTTAACAACAATAACAAAAAAGCATCAAATTCACAATCTTACCTGGTGAATCTGTCTTTCAAGACTATATGACTCTTTGGTCTGTATTTGCCAGACACACAGGGCTCTGCCTTGCACATTTGTAATTTACTGGCCAGTTGGAGATTTCTGCAGAACTTAACATGCAGATTTTGGTTCTCACCCCTTCTGTAGTTCTCCTGCTTACAGGATTTCCCTTTCAAATACTCAGCTGCTCCCCTGGTACTGAGTTATTTCCCCTGCATCTTTCACCTGGTTAGGCTGGTTTTTCTCTTTGTTATAGGTGTTCTTAAGGAGAATATCCGGTCATTTCCTACCTCTGGAAACACAGTTTTATAGGAGTAAAATTTCCTCTGGCTTTTGTTCGTATTTGAATACTTTCTACTACTTCCAGATAGTTCTTTTAAAACAAAATATTACATTTAAATGTTGCAAATTTTATTTGTGAGGTTTATGACATCACTTTGTTACCACTATCAGAATTCCACCGAACACCCTCCCAGGTTTTCGATCTGCACTCCCTTCATGGGCAAGTTTTCATAGCTGGTTTTGTTTTTGCCTGCTGTAATGGTGTTGAAGCTTTAACTGTAAATAATCATTTTAAAATAATTCACTGTCAAATCTTGGAAAGGCCATCTCATTAGAAGTCAGTAGATCCGCGTTTTAGTTTTATTTAACTTGAGCAAGTTGCTTGACTGCCTTGTATCATTGCTTTCTCTT
The DNA here is from genome assembly GCF_002776525.5 of Piliocolobus tephrosceles. Taxonomy (NCBI): domain Eukaryota; kingdom Metazoa; phylum Chordata; class Mammalia; order Primates; family Cercopithecidae; genus Piliocolobus; species Piliocolobus tephrosceles. The sequence continues at coordinate 131,878,303 of NC_045435.1, forward strand.
CTAAAACTTCAGGAATTAGATGAGATATTCAATGACTTATCTAATAAAGTTTCTTTTTCCCATGACTAAGTCAGTAAACAAGACCTCTACTAATTTATCCACGTGGTGATTGTCTAAGCTAAGTTTTCCTTCTGTTTCCACTTTCCCAGAAGGGAAACTACTGGTCAACTGAGATGTTCTCAGGAGTTGAATAAAGCATTTTATCTATCTGTTGCTTTCTACATCCTGTTTTCAATTTAAATGCCAAAATGGTCATCAGGCACATTACTCTTAAGGATATTTTGCAATGTGCTCTAGTTTCCCAACCAGGGTTTCTCATTTTTTCTTTCCTCAATTTGCTGTGAGTTTTCTCCCTTTTTTAGTATATCTGCTGTCACTCAACTCTAATTTCCAATTCTTTCTCAGGATTTTAATATCAGGTTGCATTTTTTCTAAATAAAAGAAAAATGATGATTGGCTATCTTGGCCCAGAGTATTTTTACTCTCTGCCCAATTTAAAAGATGGATGCTGAGATGTATTTTCTCTGCTGAATGACAAAGTAAATAAAATAAGAAACATGTCAAGAAAGTGTCAGGTGTTAGCAAGAGGCAGAGAATAACAAGTTGAACAAAGTATAGGAAGAATTCTACCAGAAATGAACACATCACAAAGTATGAATAATAGTTTTTGTCATCTTTATTTTTACATCATATATGTGGAAAAAGTAATATTTATGTTATTAATTCTAGCATGCTTATTTACTATAGCTGTTATATTTTCATTCAATTTTTTATTTATCAAAAATTACTACCATCTGCCATGGAGCACTGAATAAAACAAAGTGTTTCTCACTTATTGTTGCCCCCACAAGACACAGGAAGATGAAAAGGGCTGCTTAGAGTTGACAGTGATCATGTAATTCAGAAGTTAGGAAAGGCTTCTGGACGAGAGAGCAGAAGTAAGTAATTCAGGGATAAACTTCTTTTTAAGATGACAATATGAGTGATGAAATAGGAAAGGGAAGACGAGAGACTATCAAATGATTTGTTTTTGTTATTCTTCCACTGAATTAACCAAATTGTTTCTAATTAAATTTATTAAAATCCCATTACACTTCAAAAGAAATACCTGCTCATTTTCACAATTCAAACAAGAGTTAAGTTTGAAATTACCTTTCATACTTCTATTAAAAAACCAATTGATTGATGCTGCATTATCAGGGAATGAACACCATAATACATTTTTCTTTTATTGATTAAATGCACAGTGAGAATACGTTAAAATGTATTAACCTCATTAATATAAAATTGATTTATCAAATATTAAATTTGATACAATATTTAAATTTTCTAACTAAAAGAAAAACGATGATTGGTTATCTTGGCCCAGAGTATTTTTACTCTCTGTACAATTTAAAAGATGGATGCTGAGCTGTATTTTCTCTGCTGAAAGACAAAGTAAATAAAATAAGAAACATGTCAAGAAAGTGTCAGTTGTTAGCAGTATTAATATCAAATATTAAAACTTATTGGCTCAAATTTATTTGTAGTACACATTGAGATTAATATGTGTAATTTTAGAAATATACAATTGCATTTTCTGTGAATTTTATGATCAATTTATGAAAGCATTGAGAATATTTATTTGGGAATCTTCCTAAATATCTTTTTTTTTTTTATACTGTAAGTTCTACGGTATATATGTATAGCGTGCAGGTTTGTTACATATGTATACTTGTGCCATGTTGGTGTGCTGCACCTGTCAACTCATCAGCACCCATCAATTCATCATTTATATCAGGTATAACACCCAATGCAATCCATCCCCCCTCCCCACTCCCCATGATAGGCCCCGGTGTGTGATGTTCCCCTTCCCGAGTCCAAGTGATCTCATTGTTCAGTTCTCACCTATGAGTGAGAACATGTGGTGTTTGGTTTTCTGTTCTTGTGATAGTTTGCTAAGAATGATGGTTTCCAGCTGCATCCATGTCCCTACAAAGGACTATTGTGAATAGTGCCGCAATAAACATACGTGTGCATGTGTCTTTGTAGTAGCATAATTTATAATCCTTTGGGTATATACCCAGTAGTGGGATGGCTGGGTCATATGGTACATCTAGCTCTAGATCCTTGAGGAATTGCCATACTCTTTTCCATAATGGTTGAACTAGTTTACAATCCCACCAACAGTGTAAAAGTGTTCCTATTTCTCCACATCCTCTCCAACACCTGTTGTTTCCTGACTTTTTAATGCTTGCCATTCTAACTGGTGTGAGATGGTATCTCATTGTGGTTTTGATTTGCATTTCTCTGATGGCCAGTGATGATGAGCATTTTTTCATGTGTCTGTTGGCTGTATGAATGTCTTCTTTTGAGAAATGTCTGTTCATATCCTTTGCTCACTTTTTGATGGGGTTGTTTGATTTTTTCTTGTATATTTGTTTGAGTTCTTTGTAGATTCTGGATATTAGCCCTTTGTCCGATGAGTAGATTGCAAAAAATTTCTCCCATTCTGTAGGTTGCCTGTTCACTCTGATGGTAGTTTATTTTGCTGTGCAGAAGCTCTTTAGTTTAATTAGATCCCATTTGTCAATTTCGGCTTTTGCTGCCATTGCTTTTGGTGTTTTAGACATGAAGTCCTTGCCTATGCTTATGTCGTGAATGGTACTATCTAGGTTTTCTTCTAGGGTTTTTATGGTATTAGGTCTAACATTTAAGTCTCTAATCCATCTTGAATTAATCTTCGTATAAGGAGTAAGGAAAGGATCCAGTTTCAGCTTTCTACTTATGGCTAGCCAATTTTTCCAGCACCATTTATTAAATAGGGAATCCTTTCCCCATTTCTCATTTCTCTCAGGTTTGTCAAAGATCAGATGGCTGTAGATGTGTGGTATTATTTCTGAGGACTCTGTTCTGTTCCATTGGTCTATATCTCTGTTTTGGTACCAGTAGCATGCTGTTTTGGTTATTGTAGCCGTGTAGTATAGTTTGAAGTCAGGTAGTGTGATGCCTCTAGCTTTGTCCTTTTGACTTAGGATTGCCTTGGCAATGCAAGCTCTTTTTTGGTTCCATATGATCTTTAAAGCAGTTTTTTTCCAATTCTGTGAAGAGACTCATTGGTAGCTTGATGGGGATGGCATTGAATCTATAAATAACCTTGGGCAGTATGGCCATTCTCACGATATGATTCTTCCTATTTATGAGCATGGTATGTTCTTCCATTTGTTTGTGTCCTCTTTTATTTCACTGAGCAGTGGTTTGTAGTTCTCCTTGAAGAGGTCCTTTACATCCCTTGTAAGTTGGATTCCTGGGTATTTTATTCTCTTTGAAGCAATTGTGAATGGAAGTTCATTCATGATTTGGCTCTCTGTTTGTCTGTTACTGGTGTATAAGAATGCTTGTGATTTTTGCACATTAATTTTGTATCCTGAGACTTTGCTGAAGTTGCTTATCAGCTTAAGGAGATTTTGGGCTGAGACAATGGGGTTTTCTAAATATGCAATCATGTCATCTGCAAACAGGGACAATTTGACTTCTTTTCCTAACTGAATACCCTTGATTTCTTTCTCTTGCCTGATTGCCCTAGCCAGAACTTCCAACACTATGTTGAATAGGAGTGGTGAGAGAGGGCACCCCTGTCTTGTGCCAGTTTTAAAAGGGAGTTTTTCCAGTTTTTGCCCATTCAGTATGATATCAGCTCTGGGTTTGTCATAAATAGCTCTTATTATTTGAGGTACATTCCATCAATACTGAATTTATTGAGCGTTTTTAGCAAGAAGGGCTGTTGAATTTTGTCAAAAGCCTTTTCTACATCTATTGAGATAATCATGTGGTTCTTGTTTTTGGTTCTGTTTATATGCTGGATTACGTTGATTGATTTGCGAATGTTGAACCAGCCTCGCATCCCAGGGATGAAGCCCACTTGATCATGGTGGATAAGCTTTTTGATGTGCTGCTGAATCCGGTTTGTCAGTATTTTATTGAGGATTTTTGCATCAATGTTCATCAGGGATATTGGTCTAAAATTCTCTTTTTTTTGTTGTGTCTCTGCCAGGCTTTGGTATCAGGATGATGTTGGCCTCTTAAAATGAGTTAGGGAGGATTCCTTCTTTTTCTATTGATTGGAATAGTTTCAGAAGGAATGATACCAGCTCCTCCTTGTACCTCCGGTAGAATTCAGCTGTGAATCCATCTGGTCCTGGACTGTTTTTGGTTGGTAGGCTATTAATTATTGCCTCAATTTCAGAGCCTGCTATTGGTCTATTCAGGAATTCAACTTCTTCCTGGTTTAGTCTTGGAAGAGTGTATGTGTCCAGGAAATTATCCATTTCTTCTAGATTTTCTAGTTGATTTGCGTAGAGGTGTTTATAGTATTCTCTGATGGTAGTTTGTATTTCTGTGGGGTCGGTGGTGATATCCCCTTTATCATTTTTTATTGCGTCTATTTGATTCCTCTCTCTTTTCTTCTTTATTAGTCTTGCTAGCGGTCTGCCCATTTTGTTGATCTTTTCAAAAAACCAACTCCTGGATTCACAGGAGTTGAATTTGATTTTGGGAGGGTTTTTTGTGTCTCTATCTCCTTCAGTTCTGCTCTGATCTTAGTTATGTCTTGCCTTCTGCTAGCTTTTGAATATGTTTGTTCTTGCCTCTCTAGTTCTTTTAATTGTGAGGTTAGAGTGTCAATTTTAAATCTTTCCTGTTTTCTCTTGTGGACATTTAGTGCTATAAATTTCCCTCTACACACTGCTTTAAATGTGTCCCAGAGATTCTGGTATGTTGTATCTTTGTTCTCATTGGTTTCAAAGAACATCTTTATTTCTGCCTTCATTTTGTTATGTACCCAGTAGTCATTCAGGAGCAGGTTGTTCAGTTTCCATGTAGTTGAGCGGTTTTGATTGAGTTTCTTAGTCCTGAGTTCTAGTTTGATTGCACTGTGGTCAGAGAGACAGTTTGTTATAATTTCTGTTCTTTTACATTTGCTGAGGAGTGCTTTACTTCCAATTATGTGGTCAATTTTGGAATAAGTGCGATATGGTGCTGAGAAGAATGTATATTCTGTTGATTTGGGGTGGAGAGTTCTATAGATGTCTATTAGGTCTGCTTGATGCAGAGATGAGTTCAATTCCTGGATATCCTTCTTAACTTTCTGTCTCGTTGATCTGTCTAATGTTGACAGTGGAGTGTTGAAGTCTCCCATTATTATTGTATGGGAATCTAAGTCTCTTTGTAAGTCTCTAAGGACTTGCTTTATGAATCTGGGTGCTCCTGTATTGGGTGCATATATATTTAGGATAGTTAGCTCTTCCTGTTGAATTGATCCCTTTACCATTATGTAATGGCCTTCTTTCTCTCTTTTGATCTTTGATGGTTTAAAGTCTGTTTTATCAGAGACTAGGATTGCAACCCCTGCTTTTTTTTTGTTCTCCATTTGCTTGGTAGATCTTCCTCCATCCCTTTATTTTGAGCCTATGTATGTCTCTGCATGTGAGATGGGTCTCCTGAATACAGCAGACTGATGAGTCTTGACTCTTTATCCAGTTTGCCAGTCTGTGTCTTTTAATTGGAGCATTTAGTCCATTTACATTGAAGGTTAATATTGTTATGTGTGAACTTGATCCTGCCATTATGATATTAACTGGTTATTTTGCTCGTTAGTTGATGCAGTTTCTTCCTAGCCTCGATAGTCTTTACATTTTGGCATGTTTTTGCAATGGCTGGTACCGGTTGTTCCTTTCCATGTTTAGGGCTTCCTTCAGGGTCTCTTGTAAGGCAGGCCTGGTGGTGACAAAATCTCTAAGCATCTGCTTATCTGTAAAGGATTTTATTTCTCCTTCACTGATGAAACTTAGTTTGGCTGGATATGAAATTCTGGGTTGAAAATTCTTTTCTTTAAGAATGTTGAATATTGGCCCCCACTCTCTCCTGGCTTGTAGCGTTTCTGCTGAGACATCTGCTGTTAGTCTGATGGGCTTCCCTTTGTGGGTAACCCGAACTTTCTCTCTGGCTGCCCTTAAGATTTTTTGCTTCATTTCAACTTTGGTGAATCTGGCAATTATGTGTCTTGGAGTTGCTCTTCTCGAGGAGTATCTTTGTGGCGTTCTCTGTATTTCCTGGATTTGAATGTTGGCCTGCCCTACTAGGTTGGGGAAGTTCTCCTGGATGATATCCTGAAGAATGTTTTCCAACTTGGTTCCATTTTCCCCCTCACTTTCAGGCACCCCAATCAGACGTAGATTTGGTCTTTTTACATAATCCCATACTTCTTGCAGGCATTTTTCATTTCTTTTTCATCTTTTTTCTTTTGGTTTCTCTTCTCGGTTCATTTCATTCATTTGATCCTCAATCACTGATACTCTTTCTTCCAGTTGATCGAGTCGGTTACTGAAGCTTGTGCATTTGTCACGTATTTCTCGTGTCATGGTTTTCATCTCTGTCATTTCATTTATGACCTTCTCTGTATTAATTAGTCTAGCTATCAATTCTTCCACTCTTTTTTCAAGATTTTTAGTTTCTTTGCACTGGGTACGTAATTCCTCCTTTAGCTCTGAGGATTTTGATGGACTGAAGCCTTCTTCTCTCATCTCATCAAAGTCATTCTCTGACCAGCTTTGATCCGTTGCTGGCGATGGGCTGCGCTCCTTTGCAGGGGGAGATGCGCTCTTATTTTTTGAATTTCCAGCTTTTCTGCCCTGCTTTTTCCCCATCTTGTTGGTTTTACCTGACTCTGGTCTTTGATGATGGTGGCGTACTGATGGTGTTTTGGTACAGGTGTCCTTCCTGTTTGACAGTTTTCCTCCTAACAGTCAGGACCCTCAGCTGTAGGTCTGTTGGAGATTGCTTGAGGTCCACTCCAGACCGTTTGCCTGGGTATCAGCAGCAGAGGTTGCAGAAGATAGAATATTGCTGAACAGCGAGTGTACCTGTCTGATTCTTACTTTGGAAGCTTCCTCTCAGGGGTGTACTCCACCGTGTGAGGTGTAGGGTGTCAGACTGCCCCTAGTTGGGGATGTCTCCCAGTTAGGCTACTCAGGGGTCAGGGACCCACTTGAGCAGGCAGTCTGTCCCTTCTCAGATCTCAACCTTTGTGTTGGGAGAGCCACTGCTCTCTTCAAAGCTGTCAGACAGAGTCATTTGCGTCTGCACAGGTTGCTGCTGCTTTTTTGTTGTTGTTGTTATTTAGCTGTGCCCTGTTCCCAGAGGTGGAGTCTACAGAGACAGGCAAGTTTCCTTGAGCTGCTATGAGCTCCACCCATTTCGAGCTTCCCAGTGGCTTTGTTTACCTATTTAAGCCTCAGCAATGGTGGGCGCCCCTCCCCCAGCCTCGCTGCTGCCTTGCGGTTAGATCACCACAGACTGCTGTGTTAGCAATGAGGGAGGCTCCGTGGGCGTGGGACCCTCCTGGCCAGGTGTGAGATATATTCTTCTGGTGTGCCTGTTTGCTTAAAGCGCAGTATTGTGGTGGGAGTTACCCAATTTTCCAGGTGTTGTGTGTCTCAGTTCCCCAGGCTAGGAAAAGGGATTCCCTTCCCCCTTGCGCTTCCCAGGTGAGGCGATGCCTCATCCTGCTTCAGCTCTCGCTGGTCGGGCTGCAACAGCTGACCAGCACCGATTGTCCAGCACTCCCTAGTGAGATGACCCCAGTACCTCAGTTGAAAATGCAGAAATCACCGGTCTTCTGTGTCACTCGCTTTCGGAGTTGGAGACTGGAGCTGTTCCTATTCGGCCATCTTGCTCCACTCCTCCCTACATATCTTAAAGCAAATGATGTCTTCCAAAATAGTTTATTGAAAATTTTATTAAAAATTTATTTTCTGCTAGCACTTGTTCTGTAATACTTTGATTTCGGAGATGCTGAGTTTCTGAAGCTGGATTTCAAAATTTAAAAATCTAAGTCTCTCATGTTAGTTAGATTATATAGATACACCTTGAATCATGTATTGTATATGTGATTAAGAAACTTTGATTTAATATGAAATATGAGAATATTATAATTTTTAAAGGATGTGTTGCTTATTTACTAATTTGTCACAATTAGGACAGAGATAAGTGGAACGTAAGACTATCTTTCAAAATCCCTTATTATCCAATCCTTTTATTCTGGTGATGGGGATGTAAAGGAGAGATGAGAATTTCTTGGTAGCAAGAAAAGGTAGAAAGTTGGGAAAAGAGAAGTATATTTTTAGTAAGAAAATTAGGCTTTCTTTTTTATAACAGATGATTTATGTGTAGTCGACATTTACATAAATGTTCATATTTTGGTCAAGTAAACTTTTGTGTTTCTAAACTATCTTCACTATTATCAATAATATGTAATAAGCTAAGGTATCTTGATATTGGTTATATGGACATTAAACAGATATGATGATTAGGTTGCTACAATTTGAAGCTGTTGTGCATTTAGATTTGTATAAAAATGTAAATATTACTTATCTTAGTAAAATGCTTAACAGAAATTGCTTTTTAAAGAATGTATGCTTTCTTCAGAGAATAATTTTGGCCTTGAACAAACATATATATATGCTTTACTTATCTTTCAGTGTTTACATCCCAATATCTTCTGAACAGAGATAAAAATTCTTGCTGTCAAAGATGGCAGACCAGGAACATTCATTTGTCTCCTATGCCTGTTAAGATCTCACTTAAAAAGAAAGTGTGTGATTAAGAATAAACTCATAATGGAAAAAAAAGAATTGTGGAGGTTAAGGTAAGGGAGGATACCATCATGAAAGGGAAACTTCACTAAATTTCTGCAAAACAGGAATAGGATGAGAAATCACAGTTGGAGGAAACGAACTAAACAGAAACCTGAGGTAGCTTTTGTTCGTAGTGAGCTGTTACCAAAATTTACTCCCATAAAATAAACTCTAGACAAATCTCTAAGGAAACCGAGCAGAGTTTTAGAGTAGAGCTAACCTCTATGCAGGTTTTATTTTGTCATTTGGCATGGCATTAAGCAGGAAATCCAGTGCCACACCAATTCTGTTTGCTGACCTTCACACCCACTTGCCTTGCTGCAGTCAGAATTTCCATTCCATGGAGGTCCGTGTAAGAAAACAGTTTTATATATATAAACCCACACCATGTACCAAAATTTTTAAAAGGGTAGCTCTTTGACAAACGTATTATATATTTATTGGACTGGTTTATGCAAATGTAGAGGTCAATTTTAGTAATGTGTATCTTCCTAGAAAATTAATGTTTTCATTCATGTTTTAAAATATGTTTAGATGGAGTTTAATCAAATAGTCAATTTTGATTATTTAAATTTTGTTTGTATCTGTGGTTATTTCTCCATCTTTTAAAAATTCAATTTTTTTATTTGTAATTTTTGTGGGTACATAGCAGATTGATATGGTTTGGAGTTGTGTCCCCACCCTAATCTCATGTCGAATTGTAATCCCCATTGTTGGAGGAGGAGCCTGGTGGGAGATTATTGGATCATGGGGGTGGATTTCTCCCTTGCTGTTCTTGTAATAGTGAATTCTCTTGAGATCTGGTTGTTTAAAAGTGTGTAGCACCTTCTCCTTTATTCTCTTTCTCCTGCTCCCACCATGTAAGACTTGCCTGCCCTCTTTGCCTTCCTCTATGATTATAAGTTTCTTGGGGCCCCTCCACCTAGCCATGCTTCCTGTACAGACTGTGGAATTGTGTCAGCTGAACCTCTTTTCTTTACAGATTACCCAGTTTCTGGTAGTTCTTTTATTTATTAATTTTGTTTTAGTTGGAGTCTCCCTCTATATCCCAGGCTGGAGTGCAGTGGTACAATCTCAGCTCACTGCAACCTCTGCCTCCTAGGTTCAAGTGATTATTCTGCCCTCAGCCTCCTGAGTAGCTGGGATTACAGGTGCACACCAACGCATCTGGCTAATTTTGGTATTTTAGGAGAGACAGGGTTTCACCATGTTGGCCAGGCTGGTCTTGAACTCCTGACCTTAAGTGATCCACCCACCTTGACCTCCCAAAGCGCTGGGATTGCAGGCATGAGCCACCACTCCCAGCCCCAGGTAGTTCTTTATAGGAATTCAAGAACAGACTAATACAGAATACTTGTCCTGGGAAGTGGGGCATTCCTATCAAGACAACTGAAAATGTGGAAGCAGCTTTGAAACTGGGTAATGAGAAGAGGTTGGAACAGTTTGGAGGGCTCAGAAGAAGAGAGAAAGATGAGGGAAAGTTTGGAATTTACTAGAGACTTATTAAATTTTTGAAACCAAAATGCTGACAGTGATATGGACAGTGAAGTTCAGGCAGGGGAGGTCTCAGATGGAGATGAGGAGCTTATTGGGAACTGAAGTAAAGGTCACTCTTACTGTGCTTTAGCAAGGAAACTGGTGGTGTTATGCCCTTGCTCTAGGGATCTGTGGAACTGTGAATTTGAGAGTGATGAGTTAGGGTATCTTTCAGAAGAAATTTCTAAGCAGCAAGGATTCAATATTTGGCCTGGCTAATTTTAAAGACATACAGTCATACATGTGTGCAAAGAGATTATCTGAAATAGGAACTTATATTTAAAAGGGAAACAGAGTATAAAAGTCTAGAAAATTTGCAGCCTGACCATGTGGTAGAAAAGAAGATCCCACTTTCCCGGGAGGAATTCAAGCTGGCTGTAGAAAATTGCACAAGTAAAGAGGAGCCAAATGTTAATAGCAACACAGTGGGGAAAATGCTTTGAAGGCATTTTGGAGACCATCACAGTAGCCCCTCCTATCACAGGTCTAGAGGACTAGGAGGGAAGAATGGTTTTGTGGACTGGGCATAGAGCCCTGCTGCCCTGCACAACCTCAGGACACTGCTCCCTGTTTCCCAGGCACTCCAGCTCCAGCCATGACTGAAAGGGTCCCATATATGTCTAAGGCCACTGCTTCAGAGTTTGCAAGCTGTAAGCCTTGGTGGCTTCCACGTGTTGTTAAGCCTCTGGGTACACAGAGGGCAAGAGTTTAGGCCTGAGAGACTCTGCCCAGATTTCAGAGGAAATATGGAATTGTGTGGATGTTCAGGCAGAATTCTGATGCAGGGGTGGACCTCTCATGGAGAACCTCTATTAGGGTAGTACAGAGGAGAAATGTGGGGTTGGAGGCCCCACATAAAGTCTCCACTGGGTCATTGCCTAGTAGAGTGGTGAGAAGAGGGCCACCATCCTCCAGACCCCAGAATGGTAGATCCACTGACAGATTTCACTATGCACCTGGAAAAGCCACAGGCACATAATGCCAGCCTGTGAAAGCAGCTGAGGGGTCTGTACCCTACAGAGCCACAGAGTTGGAGATACCCACGGCCTTGGGAGCTTACCCCTTGCATCACTGTGGCCTGGATATGAAACATGGAGTCGAAGTCAGTTGTTTCAGGCAATTTCTCTTTTTGGAATGGGAGTATTTAGCCAATCCATGTACCGCCATTGCATCTTGGAAGTAACTGACTGGTTTTGATTTTACAGGCTTATAGGCAGAAAGGATTTGTCTTGTCTCAGACAAGACTTTGGACTGTGAACTTTTGAGTTAATGCTGGAATGGGTTAAGACTTTTGGGAATTGTAGGTAAAACATGATTGTGTTTTGAAATGTGAGAAGGACATGAGATTTGGGAGGGGCTAGGGACAGAATGACATGATTTGGATTTGTGTTCCTGCCCAAATCTCATGTCAAATTGTAATCCCCAATGTCAGAGGAGGGGCCTGGTGGCAAGTGATTGGATCATGGAGGTGACTTTCCCCCTTGCTGTTCTCATGATAGTGAGTGAGTTCTTACAAGGTCTGGTTTTTTAAAAGTGTGGAGCACCTGCTCCCTTGCTCCCTTTCTCCTGATTCCACCATTTTAGATGCGCCTGCTTTCTCTTCACCTTCTCCAATGATTGTAAGTTTCCTGAGGCTTCCCTAGCCATGCTTCCTGTACAGCCTGTGGAACTGTGAGTCAATTAAACCTCTTTTCTTACAAATTACCCGGCATCAGGTGGCTCTTTATAACAATGTGAGAACGGACTAATATGTAGGTGTAGATATTTATGAGGTACATAAGACATTTTGATACATGCATAAAATGTCCAATAATCACATCAGGATAAATTGAGTATCCATCATCTAGAGCATTTATTTATTCTTTGTATTACAAACAATTCAATTATCATACTATTTTCACTATAACCTATAGGTTTTTATGTTTTGTTTCCATTTCCACTTGTTTCAAGAAATTTTTCAACTTTCTTCTTAATTTCTTCATTGACTCACTGGTCATTCAGGAATATGTAGTTTAATTTCCATGTGTTTGTGTGATTTCCAAATTTCCTCTCCTTATAATTTCTAGTTTTACTACATTGTGGTCAGATAAGATACTTCATATAATTTAAATTTTTTTGAATTTTTTTAAGAATTGCTTTCTGGCCTAATGTGGTCTATCTTTGGGAATTATCGACATGCTGGGGAAAAGATTGTGTATTCTGCAGTCATTGGATACAGCTGTCTGTAAATATCTATTAGGTTTCTTTGTTCTATAGTGCAGGTTAACTTCAATGTTTCTTTGTTGATTTTCCGTCTGGGAGATCTGTCCAATGCTGAAAGTGAGGTACTGAAGTGTCTCTCTTCTTTAGCTTTGATAATATTTGCTTTATATATCTGGGTATTCCAGCATTGGGTGCATTTGTATTTACAATAGTTATATCCTCTTAATGAATTGACCCCTTTATCATTGTATAATGACCTTTTATGTCTCTCCATAGTTTTTGTCTTAAAGTCTATTTTGTCTGATATAAGTATAGCTACTCCTGCTCTTTTTAATTTCTATTGGCATAGAATATATTTTTTCAGCCCATTTTATTTTCAGTCTATGTGTTTCTTTTTAGACAAAGTGTGTTTCTTGTAGGCAAAAGATCCTTGGGTGTTGTTTTTATATCCATTCAGCCACTCTATGTCTTTTGATTGAAGAGTTTAGTCCATTTACATTTAATATTATTATTAATAAGTAAGAGTGTAATTCTACAATTTTGTTATTTGTTTTCTGATTGCTTTTATGATCTTCTCTTCCTTCTTTCTTTCCTTCCAATCTTCCTTTTAGTGAAGGTGATTTTCTTAGGTGATATGCTTTAATTTTTTGCCTACAAAAGTTCTTGTAGTTATTATTTTTGATCAGTTCCTTTTCTAGTCTTTTTACTCAAGATATGAGTAGTTTGCACCCTACAGTTACAGTGTTATAATAGTCTGTTTTTCTGTGTACTATTACCAATGGGTTTTGTACCTTCAGATGATTTCTTATTGCTCATTAATTCCATTTGCTTTCAGATCAAAGAACTTCCTTTAACATTTCTTGGAGGACAGGTCTGATGATGAAATCCCTCAGCTTTTGTTTTTCTGGAAAAGTATTTATCCTTCATGTTTGAGGGATATTTTCACTGGATATAATATTCTAGGATAAAGTGTGGTTTTTGTTTTGTTTTATTTTTTCTTCAGAACTTTAAGTACATCATGCCACTACCTTCTGTCCTGTAAGCTTTCAAGTGAAAAGTCTGCTGCCAGAAGCATTGGAACTCCATTTTATGTTTCCTTTCTTTTTTTTTTTTTTTTTTTTAGATGGAGCCTCACTCTGTTGCCCAGGCTGGAGTGCAGTGGCACAATCTCAGCTCACTGCAACCTCTGCCTCCTGGGTTCAAGCAATTCTCCTGACTCAGCCTCCCAAGTAGGACTACAGGCATGCACCACCACACCCAGCTAATTTTTGTATTTTTAGTACAGATGGGTTTTCACCATGTTAGTCGGGATAGTCTCGATCTCCTGACCTTGTGATCCACCTGCCTTGGCCTCCCAAAATGCTGGGATTACAGTCGTGAGCCACCATTCCAGCCTATTTATTTCTTTTCTCTTGCTGCTTTTAGGATCCTTTCTTTATCCTTGAACTTTAAAAGCTTGATTATTAACTTTCTTGAAATAGTTTTATTTGGATTAAATCTGCCTGGTGTTGTATAATCTTTTTGTACTTGAATATTGATCTTTCTCTAGTTTGGGAAGTTCTTTTTTTTTATCCCTTTGAATAAACATTCTACTCCAATATCTTTTTCTCCTATTTGAGGCTAATAACTCTTAGATTTGCCCTTTTGGGTTATTTTCTAGATCTCGGAGGCATGCTTCATTCTTTTTTATTTCTTTTTATTTTCTCTCTTCTGGCTGTGTATTTTCAAATAGCTTGTCTTCAAGCTTACTAATACTTTCTTCTGCTTGATCCATTCTGCTTTAAAGGACTTTGCTGCATTCATCGGTATGCCAATTGCATTTTTCAGCTCCAGAATTTCTTCATGATTTTTTGTTAATTATTTCATTCACTTTGTCAAATTTACATGATAGGATTCTGAATTTCTTCTCTGTGTTATTTTGAATTTCACTGAGCTTCCTCAAAACAGCTATTTGAATTCTCTGTTTGCAAGGTAACATAAGTCAGTCTCTCTAGGATTGGTCCCTGGGAACTTATTTAGTTTATTTGGTGCTATCATGCTTTCTTGTATTGTCTTGGTGCTTGCGATGTTCATCAATGTCTGGGAATTGATTTTTTTAGTATTTTAGGACTTGTTCTGTGACTTAACATATGGTCTGTCTTTGAGAATAATCCATGTGCTGAGGAAAAGAATGTGTATTCTGAAGGTGTTGGATAAAATATTCTGTAAATATCTATTAGACTCATTTGGTCTGTAGTGCAGATTAAGTCTGTTGTTTCTTTGTTGAGTTTCTGTCTGAAAGATCTGTCTAGTGCTAAAAGTGGTGTGCTGAAGTTTCCAGCTATTACTATATTGGGGCCTATCTCTCTCTTTAGCTCTAATAATATTGCCTTTACATATGTGGGTACTCCAGTTTGGGGTACATATATATTTAAAATTGTCATATCCTCTTCCTAAATTGACCCCTTTATCATTTTATATAGTGACCTTCTTTGTCTCTGATAGTTTTGGTCTTGAAACCTATTTTGTCTGGTATAAGTAGAGCAACTCCAGCTCTTTTTTGGTTTCCATTGGAATCAAATATCTTTTTTCATCCCTTTATTTTCAGTCTATGTGTATCTTTATAGGTGAAATGTGTTTCTTATAGGCAACAGATCAATGAGTCTTATATTTTGTTCATTCAACCAGTATATGTCTTTTTCTTGGAGAGTTTAGTCCATTTACATTCAATGTTATTGATAAGTAAAAACTTACTTCTACCATTTTGTTATTTTCCTTCTGGTTGTTTTGTGGTCTTCTCTTCCTTCTTTCTTTCATTCCTGTCTTCCTCTAGCGAAGATGGTTTTCTCTGTTGATATGATTTAGTTTCTTGCTTTTTATTTTTTGTGTCTCCATTGTATGTTTTCTGGTTTAGGGTTACCATGAGACTTCCAAATACTATCTTATAATTCATTATCTTAATCTGATTACAACTTAACACTATTTGCACACACAAAAACACAAGCAAAAAGGAAACTAATAAAACCTTGCTTTAACTTTGTCTCTCTGCTTTTTACATTTTTGTTGTTTCTATTAATATTCACATCTTATTTTACTATGTCTTGAAAAGTTGTTGTAGTTATTACTTTTGATTGGTTCATCATTTATTCTTTCTACTTAGGATACAAGTAGCTTATACAACACAGTTAAGTGTTATCATACTTTGTGTTTTCCTGTGTACTCACTATTACCAGTAAGTTTTGTACCTTTAGGTGATTATTTATTGCTCATGAACATCCTTTTCTTCCTGCGTGAAGTATTCCCTGTAGCATTTCTTGTAGGACAGATCTGGAATTGATAAAATCCCTCAGGTTTTATTTTTCTGGGAAAGTCTTTACTTCTGCTCCATGCTTGAAGTATAGTTTCACTGGATATACTCTCCTAGGGTAAATATTTCTTTTTCTTCAGCATTTTAAATATGTCATGCCACTTTCTTCTGCCCTGTAAGGTTTCCTCTTAAAACTCTACTGCCAGATGCATTAGAGCTCCATTATATGTTATTTTTTTTTTTTCTTCCTGCTTTTCGAATCCTTTCTGAATTCCTGACCTTTGGGAATTTGATTATTCAATATATTGAGGCTGTCTTCTTTGAGCTAAAACTGCTTGGTGTTCTATAACCTTCTCGTACTTGAATATCTTTCTCTACGTTTGGGAAGTTCTCTGTTACTATCCCTTTAAATAAACTTTCTACCTCTATCTCTTTCTCTTCCTCCTCTTTAAGGCCAATAACTCTTAGATTTGCCTTTTGAGGCTATTTTTTAGATCTTGTAGGCTTCCTTCTGACTGTGTATTTTCACATAGTCTGTCTTTAAGTTCACTAATTCTTTCTTCTGCTTGATCCATTCTGCTGTTAAAGGACTCTGTCTTCAGTGTGCCAATTGCATTTTTCAACTCCATAATTTTTGCATGACTCTTTTTAATTATTTCAATCTCTTTGTTAAATGTATCTGACGGAATTCTAAATTCCATCTCTGTGTTATCTTGAGTTTATTTGCATTTCCTCAACACAGCTATTTTGAATTCTCTATCTGAAAGGTCACATATATCTGTTTATCTGATATTGTTCCCTGGTTCCCTGGTGCCTTATTAAGATAATTTGGTGAGGTCATGTTTTCCTGGATGGTGTTGATACTAATAGATATTCTTTGGTGTCTGAGCATTGAAGAGTTAGGTATTTATTATAGTCTTCACTGTCTGGGCTAATTTGTAGCTGTCCTTCTTGGGAAGACTTTCCAGATATTTAAAAGGTCGTGAGTGTTGCGATCTAAGCTGTTTCTGCTTTAGGGGGGATCCCAAGCCCAATAACACTGCAGTTCTTGCAGACTCATAGAAGCATGTCCTTGATGGTATTGGACAAGGTCTGGGAGAGTTCTCTGGATTATCAGGTAAAGAATTTTGTTCTCTTCTCTTACTTTCTCCCAAATACACAGTCTCTCTCTCTGTTTTGAAGCACCTAAAGCTGTAGGTGGAGTGACACAAGCACCCCTGTGTCCACCACCACTATGACTTCTATGGGTCAGACCTGAAGCCAGGACAGCAATGGGTCTCACTGAAGGCCTGCTTTAACCACCTTAATGACTCCCTGAATACTACCTATGTTTGCTCAAGGCCCTTGGGCTCTAAAATCAGCAGGTAGCAAAGCCAGCCAGATCTGTGTTTTTTCCCTTCAGGATGGGAAGGTCACCCAGGCCCTGGGTGGGTCCAGAAGTGCCATCCAGGAGTCAGGGACTGTAGTCAAAAACCTTAGAAGTCTACCTGATGTTCTATTACATAATGGCCGAGCTGGCACTCAAACCACAAGGTGCCATAATTCCTACTCTTCCTTCCCCTTTCTGAAGGCAGAGGATCCTCACCTCCATAGCCAATGCCACACCTGGCCATGAGGAATACTGCCAGATTACCACCAATGTTCCTTTAAGGCCAAGGTCTCTTAAGTCAGCTTGTGGTGAATGCTGCCTGGCCTCGTTCTCACTCTTTAGAACAGTGGGCTCCCTCTTGCCCAGGACAGGTCGAGAAATGCTGTCCAAGAGTCAAGTCCTGGAATTGGGGACCCCAAGATCCTGCTTGGTGCTCTACTGCCTTGTGGCAGTGTTGGTACCTAAGGTGCAAGAAAAAGTCCCTTTACTTTGCCCTGTGCTTTTTTTTTCTCAAGCAGAAGGAGTTTTGCCCCATAGCCAGCACAGCTGGTTATGTGCTGAATCTTGCCTGAAGTCAGCAAGTCTCATAGGCCCACCAAGGCCCTTGATGGGCACCTTTCTACTGCTGGTTATTCAGGACACAAGGGCTCTTCATTTAGCAGAATACTGGCAAGACTGAGTCCTTTCCTTCAAGGCAGCGGGTTCCCTTCTGGCGCAGGATGTGTCTGGAAATGTCATGTGGGAATTAGGGCCTGGAATGGGGGCCTCATGACTCTAATCAGTACCTTATGGCTGGGCTGGTATCAAAGATGCAAGACAAAGTCCTTCCCACTCTTCCCTCTCCTCTCTTTAAGCAGAAGGAAGGGGTCTTTTTTGAAACCATAAGCTGGGCAGCCTAGGGTTAAGAGAGGAATGATGCCAGCACTCCCTAGGCTGCCCCAACTGATGTCTCAGTATGTCACACGCCCCTCCAGTCCACTACCTCTGTGCCTAGTTCAGCCCTAGGACTTGCCTACAAGTTGTAGTCCTAATGGACTAAACTGCCTTTCATGTTTACCCAGGGACCCAAGGCACTGTGGCCCTTGGTGGTGAGGTTTGCAGGCACTCAAGCTCAGACCACTGGGCTAGGTGAGTCCCCTCTGACTAGGGTTGGCTTAAATGTTGCCTTTGTGGGCGAGCATCAGCTGGGGTTGGTCTAGTTTTCCTTTCTTCTCTAAGAGAACAGCCTGAGCTCAGTGCCTCCTGATTGCTGTGTTTTTTCTCCCCAGTTCCCAGAAATGCTCTCCACACCATGTTGCTGCTGTGGGAGGTGGGAGGACGGGTGTCACTGGTGATTCAGGACTTAAAAAAGAAATCTTTTCAGTGCCTGTTTCAGCAATATGAAGTTAAAGCCAGGTACTGTGAGTGCTCATTTGATTTTTGATTCTTATAGAGGTGTTTTTTTCTGTGTAGAGAGTTGTTAACTTAGTGTCCTTGCAGGGAGGATGATCAGATGAAGTTTCTGAGGATGATCAGAGGCATGTTCTGCCATCTTGCTCTGCCTCCTAATTATTATTAATCTTAATAGCTGTATCCAACATTTATAGCAATGTATCAGTTTCATGTACAAGGCACTATTATATGCTCAAGGAATACACTAACTCATCTAATCATTACCAGTTTGCAGGTCAGAAGCAAGAAAACTGAGATTTAAGAGGGCATAGGCATCATGTTAAGTCATACAACTTACTAGACTCTAAATTAGAACATGTAGACTCTAACCTAAGTCTCTCACTCCAGAGTTAATGCTCTGACATCAGAGCCACACACTGCGATGAATGTGTGTAAGGGAAAGAGCATAGGAACTGGAGTCAGTTGATTTACATTCTAGTCCCATCTCTGCCACAGTAAGACCTGGTTCAGGTCAATCAAGTTCTATGGCACTAAGTTGGAGTTGTACTAAGTGAGTTCAAAACTCTACCAAATAAGCAGCAATATTATGTGATCCTTGATTTGCTATTTCAAGAATAAGTATAGATTTATGCACTTCAAATACTCCTCATGGTCAGTTGCATCATCTGTGATATGGCCAGCTTTGAGTAAGGGTACATTCCAGAGTCATGGAAAGGAAAAGCTACCTGGCCACATTACATTGACATCATTAAAACTATACTGTCACCAAGTACTCTAACAGTAACCTAAGATTCCATGCAGGCCTAAAACCAATGCTAAATTCTCAGAAGCCATGGGATCAGCTGATGTCAGAACAGCCTACATCCATGTGATAACTGCAGTGGACATAATAAGCTTCAGGTTTAATCAATACAATAATATTGGGTTTGACTAATCCACTATGGGACCAACAATAGTCAGATGTTAAGTAAGTACAATTTTGAATACAAAACTACTTCAGTTTCTTAAGTAAATGGAAAAGAAAACAACCTTTTCAAAAGAAAGCAAAGATGAAAAAATAGATATTATATATATATATATATGATGATATGGCAGAGTTCACAGTATAGCATTGAAGAAATAATAACTAGGGCTAAGAAGGAACAGTTCTCAGTATCTAATTGGCTAGAATTAAAACGCAATCTCTTCAGGATGATGGGAGAAAAATTAACCCCCAAAATTTTTCATCTTTTTGTCACTCAAGGGACAAGTTTAGAACATATGAAATCTCCCTGGTCAAGGTTGGATTCTGTGCCCACCTCTTGCTCGAGGGAGATGGCATCTTGTTTCGTAGACCAACTAAGAGAACCGTCATGGTTCCATAAAAGCTGAGCTAATGTTACAGAAGAAGAGTGGATGCTGCAGGAAATTATGACAGAGAACAGGTAACTTCTATACTTACTACATTTTCCCCTGCATTGTACTCCACAGAGTAATTTCACTAGACTTAGTGTAATACCATACATTAGAGTATTACCATATTTAATTTGGCTACATGTATCTGAAAACTCAAACAACAGTGCCTTCAGTATAAAGTTTATTTCTGTCTCACGTAAAAGAGGTAGGCGTATAGCGCCATTCAACAATTAGCTGGCTTCCCTCTTCAAAGTCACCTTCAAGGTGGCTTCTGAAACTTCATTCATGAAATCTGATTTTCAGGCAATAGGAAGGAGGAAGGGGGAAGGCAAAAGGCAAAAGAACATACCTCTCAAATGAGTCAAATTCTAATAAGCAGTCTTCCCAGAAGTCCCCCACACTTAAAATTACATCCCAATAGTCCAGAACTTTGTCACCTAGCTGCAAGCAGGGCTGGCTTTGATCTAGTCTGTTACAAGAGTGTATTACAGCCCCATTATGATTTGGGTTCTATTACTAAGGAAGGAAAGAGTGAATACTGTCTCTTCATCTTATAAATTACTCTTCTAATCTTCATAGTGAAGGATTAATTCAGGGTCATTATAACAATCTGAGAGTTTTAAACAACTCAATTTTTAGCAATCAATGAAGTCATTATGTCTAAGATTTAAAGTCTTTCCCCCCTTCTTGCCAATCATTTGTATTTTTTTCTTAATTGGCTGCTATTTTCAATCAAGTACAATTGCTTTAAAGTGAAGTTAGAGTCACATTCCACTGATTGGAGTTGTCTTCTAATGATTAATGAGCCAGTCTTAAATTCACACTGAGCTTATTTGGAACATGATAGCATCGTTCAGTAATGAACTTTTGAGAGATTATTTATTTCTCATTGCCATATTTCTAATCAAGTGCTCATATGCATAATGAATGCTTCAAGAGAAATCGGTTTTTGTCTTGTTTACAAGAAGAGTCATTTTAATGGCAAACCATAAGCATGTTAAGATAGATTGTCTAGTCAAACCTGAAAGTGAATTAAAATATTTTAAGAATTCATAAACCAGTGAAATATAATTATCTTTAGAATTCTTATAAAATCGCATTAACCCAGAAATGTAAGACCTTGGAATTCATTTAGTTCAACCTTCAAACTAATGTCATGAATATAACAACCAGCAGGTGGTTCTCTAACATCTTGTGGACACCTTTGGAAGCTGAAAACTTATTACTTCTTGTCAGTCCCTTCCAGATGGCACCAATTGTTAGAACATTTCTTTATTAAGCAAAGCTACAAAATATACTTTCCCTATCATCATCTTTAATTTTTTATCTTCTTCTACCATGCCAGATGCCAGATATGTATGTGCTAGGTATTTATTTTGCAAAATAAGTTGCCATCAATACTGACAGCCATATTACAACAAATTTTCATTTTGGGAAAGGATAGTAAAAGTGGTGAAAAAGATTACCAAAGAGCTAAATAAGTTAGGAAAGGAGGATTAAGGGTGACAGATTTGAGGGGGGGGGGGGGTGGGGACGCCTACTGTGATAGGCAAAATTTGACAGAGACTTGAGGAAAGTGAGGATCCTATCTAGGCAGATATTTAACTCTCTGCCCACACTTTGGGCAGACAAAACAGAAAGTGAAGAGTCCCTGGAGGAGGAGGTGAGTCTGGTTGGATGTGTTTGAGGAGTATCAAGAAGACTAGAATTAGCAGAGCAGAGTGAGTGAAGAGAATATGGTAGGTGATTAAGACAGTGAGGCGGGCTGTGAAGGAGACATGAAGTCTTTGGAAGGCTTTGAACAAAGGAGTGACATATTTCTTAGATTTAAAAGAATAATTCTGTCTTATGTGTGAAAAATAGATTATAAGGCAAGGGGGAAGTAGAGAGACCATTTACACTGCTAAGTGGAGATGGTGGCTTATGCGAAGGTATAACAATGTATAAATGGTCTGATTCTAGCTGTATTTTGAAAGAAGGGCCTGTAAGATGCCTAATGGATTGAGCATGCACAAAAGAACTAAATATAGTTCTTTTATATAGTGAATCAGATTATTTTAACTTGAGCACCTGGAAGAATGACTGTATCACTTACTGAAGTAGGGAATCTTGGGGAATAGGCACATTTATGCAGGAAAAAAAATCAATATTTGATTTGTATTTTATTATGCCATTTAGGCATACAAATGAGGACACTGAGTAGGCAAATAGATATATAAATTAAAATTCATCTGAACACCATTAGTCCGATGTCTTTTAAAGTTGTTTGATTTATAGGATATCATCTATATTGTTTCCTCTTTAGTGCTTTGAGAGGGTTGAGGTAGATGATGACAAAATATTTTTTCAGGTTAGATTTCAATATTAATGATATCATAATCCCAACAGTACACTGGAAGATTTTTCTTTGAGTTTGTAAATTAAGTGGATACTATAGTGTACCCCACCACCTTCAGGATGAAGGCACTTAGTTACCGAGGGTATTGAATGATTAGAGCTCACAGTTGCATCTTATTTGGAGAATTGCTCTTCCTTCTATAGATGCTGCCTTGTATATCCCTTCCTCTAGGTGTAGTTTACATCCAATGACTGGGCAGTGTGGGAAGGATAATAAGACTTGGACCCTTTGCCTTGACTTAAGAATACTCTTTTACAAGTACCTCACAGTTTTATTCTTCCGCTTAATTATTTTCCTGTATTCCTTAGAGGTGTTCCTGAGAAAACTCCCTAATAGACCTCTGACACTCAAGTTTCCATCTCAGAACCTGTTGTTCAGGGAGCTCAACTTAAGCCAAAAATATTCTACAAAAGTGAATATTCATAAATAAAATGTTATAAGTTACAAATGTAATAGGAATACTAGTGATTAACTGAATTTGGTATTACTTGCATTATTTATTGTAGCTATCCAAGAACACTGGTTAGAGTATTGAGTGAGACTACATCCTGTTTAGAATTATTTTACCTAATGTACATTAATCCAGGCAGAATCAGTCTCATGACAAATATAGATTTCACTTGCCTTGTATTCTGTTTAAAGCTTAATTTTTGATTCATCCATAGACTATTATGCTTAAGGACATCTTATCAAAATTTATATTGAACAAAACAGAAAAAAATTAACCAAATAACACTTCAATTGCAAACCTACCTCAAAACAACATGCTAGATTCATTATTTTTATAATGTAAAAATTTCACAAAAGACACCAAGATCAAACTCTCAAAGCTTTTGTTCAGAATATCATCTATCAGTCAAATAATTCCTTTATGAACATGTTCCTTTTCATTCCAAAAAGTTGACATTTCTATGGTTAAGATTATCCTCTCATTTAAAAATCTCTCCCCCAACTTCCTGTGTCTTTCAGTATTATTTTTTAAAATACAAATAAATAGTCTTTTGATGGATTCAATTTGTTCACTGGACTACTTACAAACCAGTAAACTTTAAGAGAGAGAATGTTTCTTCCTTTTTAATTCTTAAAACATTTAAGCCTGCTGATTGAATTTTCTTAATTTTTGTTATGTGTTTACTAATATTGATTTAAATTGTTTTAGAAACATGAGAAGAAAAACATGATCAATAAATAAGATATACCTGAAAACCCATTACTTAATTGCTTTCAAAAACCACTACCTCTGACTACAGAAACATCTGTTTATCAGCTGCCTAGAAGTTGCTGACCCTCATTTATTTTGTTCCTTTAGAATTTCAACCTTCAATTTATTTCATTTTGTTGATAAAGTAAAACTATATATTAAAAGAGAAACTAGGCAATGTTATTTTATTTAGATTATTTTAAAGTGAAGTACTCTATTTTCAAATTACATTTCATGAAAAGAAAATGAAAGGTTGTTTTTCTAATCTTAGTTTTAATGACTGAGGTGATCTTTTGTGTATTGGAGATAAATTTCAAGTTTAAACTGTCTGGCTGAAAGTCCATTGTAGAGGGTTTTTGAGTTTTTCTTTGCAAAAAATCCAAGTAAAAAAATATGACAAGGATTAAAAATAATTTAGCAGATCTATGATATTGTGCATCTCTTAAATGGTCTTACAAGTGATTATGTAAGCTAGGTTCTTTTTTGTTTTGTTTTATTCAAATTGTAAAATAGGAAAAGTTTATTAGTTTCTTTATTCTAATCTTTTCGGTGGCCTAGAATGATTCTATATAGACCCTCAAAAACCAGTTAGCAAGTGGGAGCTGAATTCGGGTTTTTTTTTTTTTTTTTTTTTTTTTGTAATGTAGTCTCACTCTGTTCCCAGGCTGGAGTGCAGTGGCGCGATCTCGACTCACTGCAGCCTCTGCCTCCCGGGTTCAAGCGATGTTCCTGCCTCAGCTTCCCTAGTAGCTGGGACTACAGGCACATGCCACCATGCCCAGCTAATTTTTGTAATTTTAGTAGAGACAGGGTTTCACCATGTTGGCCAGGATGGTCTCTATCTCTTGACCTCATGATCCACCCTCTTCAGCCTCCCAAAGTGCTGGGATTACAGGGGTGAGCCACTGCGCTCAACCTGAATTCAGTTTTCACATGTGTGTTTCCAAACGAGAGAATTGAAAACACAACAGATGGGCATATTTCAGCATAATGGCAAGGAGAACCTTCAAACAATTACAATTGTACAAAATTCAAATGAGCAGTGAATTACCATTCCTTGCTATGCTTAGCTATCATTGGTCAGAAACCCTTATAACGAGAACTAAAGCATTAGGCAATAAAGCTGATGTCTCATTCTGATTCTATGATTCTCTAATTTAAATGGATGGTTGTGACGGCTTGTTTGAATATATCCCACCTCCAATTGAATTAGAAATGTTTAAAATTGAAATGGGAAAATTTTAATATTGAAGAAACAAAACCAAGTTGCTCAATTTTAGTCCTCCCAGTGTTACAAAATCTACTCACAGCTGGTCTCTATTAATGGCTTGAATTGCCCTTTGATTTACTGGTTGCCATAGGAGGATCCACCTTAGGGTTGCTCTGAGAATTAAGCCCTACTAAGCTTCCTCCACAGTGACTTTTCTGGTTGCCCCCATGGCCATCTGTACTAGGCAAAATAATGGCCCCTTAAAGATGTCCATGTCTTAATCTGTGGAGCCTGCGAATATGTTGCTTGACATGGCAGAAAAGGGACTTTTGAGATATGATTAATGTTAACTAACTTGAGATAGGGAGATTATCTGGGTGGGCCCAATGTAATTATGCAAGTCCATAAAAGCTGAGAATATTTTCCAACTGCTGTTAGAGATGTGAGAATAAAAGAAGGGTTAGACAGATATAATATTGTCATCTTTGAAGCTGGTATGTGGGGAGGGGTAGGGATGGGCATGAACCAAAGAATGTGGGCAGTTCTAGAAGTTAGAGAAAGCAAGGAAATGGATTCTCCCCTAGAGCCTCCAGCAAAGAAAGCGGCTCTGCTGACGTCTTCATTTGAGCTCAGTGAGACCTGTGTCTAACTTCTGGCCTACAGAACTATTTGATCTGTTTGATGACAAATTTGTGGGGGTTGTTTTTGTTGTTGTTGTTTTGGGTTTTTTTTTTTTTTTTTTTTTTTGGTGATAATTTGTAAAGGAGGCAATGGGAAACTAATAAAACATCTGTAAATCCACCTGGCTTTACTTCTTCCAAAAGAGACTATGAGAACAGCTGCCAGTATGCACGATCCTTAGAGCATGCAGCAGCCCTCTCCTGCAGAAACTACACAGTTGGATTGTGTCACTGTCCTTCGGTTGGGTAGATTTGGGTATCTCCACACAACTATAATGGCGTATATAACCAGAAGATTTGTAATAGTGTTCTGAATGGTGACTCTGGGGAACATCTAGATCCAAGAGGGTTCTTTGAATCATCAGCTTAAATATATGATCTTCAAAATTGTTTTGATCTAGTATATGTAGTATTGTTATTACATTTTAATTTTAAAAATCATTTTATTGATCAAGGCTCAGAACGAATACTAGTGATCTGTTGCTGAAAAGCCAGATGTGACAGTAGTGGTGTGTGGATCTGTTTCAACTAAAAGGACCTTAGGCACATTTACAAAGTAAAATAAATTTACTTTTGATGCCTTCTCACTTTCTCTTCTGTGTCCTTCATTACCTTTGGACTACCTTACAGCCCAACATGGGGCCTGCCATTGCATAAAGTTGACATTACTCTAAAATTATTCCATTTCACACTCACTTTCTTCCTTTCCTTAAGATTAAAATTATTACCTCAAAGTGTTTATCTTTAGCAGGTAGAAAACCATCAGATTAAAGTAATTCATGTTAGCAGGTGAAGGTCTTAACCAGTGCAGTGGAAGGCTAGGTGAACTAAGTAAAACTGTAATCAGTGGTCTGAGCAGGGACTCATTTTTAAAGGAGAGGACTTTTAAAGGGATGTGTTCATTACAGGCCTTTAGCTCCACTATGCAATCATCAAGTATGCATTGAATGTCTACTGGTGTTTATGATGGGGAACTGAAGGTTAAGTTCAAAGACCTTGGGGATAAACAATGCTGACTGAGTTCAGGCTCTACCATTTAGGGCTGTGACCATAGCTGTAATCAAGTTTCTATTTCCTCATCTGAGAAATAAGGATAATGACCATGCTAAACTCTTAGGTTTACTGTGAAGTTGAAGTGAAAGTACACATCACACGCCTAACACAGTGCCTGGTGTAGAGTAAGGACTCGGCAAACATGACCAATTAGTCATTCTCTGTCTCATGCTCAGTATAAGACATTGTGTAAAGGCACAGGAAAACAAGATGACACAACCCTGAACCCCACAGAGCTTTCTCCCACCCTTCAGACGTTTCCTGCCTGTGAACAGGCATCAGAAAAGCAACAGCTCTCACTTTTACAAAGTAGTTAATTCATACAAATTTGGAATTTTCAAACAAATTTTGATCAACAACGACAAAGCCTGTTACTTAAATCCTTATGTATACATGATTTTTTAATGTACTGCTTTAGAATTCTTGCAGTTCAGGCTAGGCATAGTAGTTTAAACCTGTAATCAATCCCAACATTTTGGGAGGCCGAGGTGGGAGGATAGCTTGAGCCTGGAAGTTTGAGACCAGACTGCTCAATATAGTGCGACCCTGTCTCTACAAAAAAATATATATTTTTTATATATCAAAATATGTATATTTATATTTTAAAATATATATTTGTATATTTATGTATTAAATATATATTATATATTTTTATAATTATATATAATATTTATATATAACGTATATTTATATATTTTTGAATATTTTTTCAGAAAACAAACAAACCAAACAAGAACTCCCACAGTTTAATGAGGAAGAAATGCAAAGAAGAAAATCCATAATTAAATCATAGAATTGTTTTCCCCTTATTGTACACAATGAATAAGTAACTGAATAAAAGATTTTATTTAAAAACATGTCATGGTAGAGTGAAAAAAAGGGATATATATTTTAGAATATATGTTTACAGGTTCCTCTGGAATTCCAACTTTGCTCAGGATACTTTTGTTACTGCCATAAAATAGAAAGGTACCAGCCTGGCAAACACAGTGAAACCCCGTCTCTACTAAAAATACAAAAAAATTAGCCGGGTGTGGTGGAAGGCGCGTGTAATCCCAGCTACTCGGGAGGCCGAGGCAGGAGAATCGCTTTAACCTGCAAGATGGAGGTTGCAGTGAGCCAAGATCACGCCATGCACTCCAACCTGGGTGACAGAGCTAGACTCAGTCTCGAATAATAATAATAATAAGGCAGTCCTGAGTGAAGGTGACAACATCAAGACTGATTTGGTGAAGGTTGTTAGGTGACAATAATTATTAATGGCTCCATTTTGTGGACTAGAAAAACTAAACCAAACAAAAACCAAGAAAAACCCTCAATTTTAATTTTAGAATTCAAAAAAGATGAACCATAGCATGAACTGTTAGACGAGGCAAATTAATTCAAAAGGGGCCTTCTCGGTATTTCAGAAAAGAGGAATTGAGATTTTTTTCAAAAGTTAAATTTAAGAAAAAGCCTGATTATAATAAAAGCTGGTTTTCTTCTTAAGAGATACCATTCAGAATTGATTACCTTCTTTCACACGATACAACATTAGATATGATTGACAAGCATGCCAAAGGCTTCATTCTTCTAGCTGATTATCAACTTTTCTTCCTGGAAGCCAATTTCAATGAGCTGTTATATTTTGAAGTGCTGTCACAGATTTATTGGAAGGAACTAGAAATGTAAGTTCCTTATGTCTGCAATTCCAGTAGGAATTCCATGTCTGAGTATTTTAAGAAGTTTAACAATATAATTTTAAAGAAAGTTTTAGAACTGTAGGGAGAAATGGAGCAGAGTTACCACAATTAATTATTTATAGGAAACCTGCAGAACATCAGAACAGTGCTTCCTATAGTCAATCATATTTAACTGCCTGTTATTGTGAATTGATATATGTTGATGCAAACAGTGAACTGAATACTTGACTAGCACATAAAAGTCAAATGTAATAGAGTTGTTAATACTTTTTTGAGCAGAGATTGAGTAAGTACTCCTTGTAACATAAAAGGATAAATCTAACTCTTAGAATACCCATTTTCTGCTGAAGGGAAGGTGTGAACATTTACACATTTAAAGTTAATCAGGCTGGGTGCAGTGGCTCACTCTTCTAATTCTAGCACTTTGGGAGGCTGAGGTGCGTGGATTGCTTGAGCCCAGGGGTTCAAGACCAAGCTGGGCAACATGGTGATATCCCGTCTCTACAAAAAATACAAAAAAATTAGCTGGGTGTGGTGGTGTGCACCTGTAGCCCCAGCCACTCCAGAGGCTGGGTTGAGAAGATCACTTGAGCCTGGGAGGGCAAGGTTGAAGTGAGCTGTGACTGCCCCACTGTGCCCCAGACTAGGCAACAGAGCAAGACCCTGTCTTAAAAAAATTAATAAAGAATAAAGTTAATTAATCCTTCATGGGACAAATGCGTCTATAAAAATATCACAAAGTAAGGATGTCTAATCTGCATAGAATGTTGTTATCTTTCTAGCAGTAACACTTGAAAATTACTTAGGATGGTGTCTGACACATGGTGGATGCTCAATAAATGTTAACTGTATCATCATTTAGAAATGATTAGGGGTCAGGCGCGTTGGCTCACGCCTGTAATCACAGCATTTTGGGAGGCTGAGGCCCTTGAGTTCAAGAGTTTGAGACCACCCTGGCCAACATGGAGAAACCTTGTCTATACCAAAAATACAAAAATTTAGCTGGGTGTGGTGGTGGGTGCCTGTAATCCCAGCTACTCGGGTGACTGAGGCACAGAATTGCTTGAACCCAGAGGTGGAGATTGCAGTGAGCCGAGATCACGCCACTGGACTCCAGCCTGAGCAACAGAGCGAGACTCCATCTCAAAAAAAAAAGAAAAGAAAAGAAAAGAAAAGAAAAGAAAAGAAAAGAAAAGAAAAGAAA
>NC_045435.1:131907592-131912685 GCF_002776525.5 Piliocolobus tephrosceles
AAAGAAAAGAAAAGAAAAGAAAAGAAAAGAAAAGAAAAGAAAAGAAATAGTATTTGGTTATGAGTTAGAAAGATCTAAAAATAAGTGGCTTAAAAATGCGTTAACTGGGGGCGGAGCAAGATGGCCAAATACGAACAGCGCCAGTTTCCAACTCCCAGCGCGAGCGACACAGAAGACCAGTGATTTCTGCATTTTCAACTGAGACGCCAGCTCTGGGGACAGGGCACAGCTAAATAACAACAACAACAAAAGCAGCAGCAACCTGTGCAGACGGAAATGACTCTGTCTGATAGCTTTGAAGAGAGCAGTGGCTCTCCCAACACAAAGGTTGAGATCTGAGAAGGGACAGACTGCCTGCTCAAGTGGGTCCCTGACCCCTGAGTAGCTTAACTGGGAGATATCCCCCACTAGGGGTGGTCTGACACCCCACACCTCACAGGGTGGAGTACACCCCTGAGAGGAAGCTTCCAAAGTAAGAATCAGACAGGTACACTTGCTGTTCAACAATATTCTATCTTCTGCAACCTCTGCTGCTGATACCCAGGCAAACAGGGACTAGAGTGGACCTCAAGCAATCTCCAACAGACCTGCAGCTGAGGGTCCTGACTGTTAGGAGGAAAACTGTCAAACAGGAAGGACACCTATACCAAAACTCCATCAGTACACCCACCATCATCAAAGACCAGAGGCATACAAAACCACAAAGATGGGGAAAAAGCAGGGCAGAAAAGCTGGAAATTCAAAAAATAAGAGCGCATGTCCCCCTGCAAAGGAGCACAGCCCATCACCAGCAACGGATCAAAGCTGGTCAGAGAAAGACTTTGACGAGATGAGAGAAGAAGGCTTCAGT
Source organism: Piliocolobus tephrosceles (assembly GCF_002776525.5). Taxonomy (NCBI): domain Eukaryota; kingdom Metazoa; phylum Chordata; class Mammalia; order Primates; family Cercopithecidae; genus Piliocolobus; species Piliocolobus tephrosceles. The sequence goes on from NC_045435.1 coordinate 131,908,443, forward strand.
CCATCAAAATTCTCAGAGCTAAAGGAGGAATTATGTACCCAGCGCAAAGAAACTAAAATCTTGAAAAAAGAGTGGAAGAATTGACAGCTAGACTAATTAATGCAGAGAAGGTCATAAATGAAATGACAGAGATGAAAACCATGACACGAGAAATACGTGACAAATGCACAAGCTTCAGTAACCGACTCGATCAACTGGAAGAAAGAGTATCAGCGATTGAGGATCAAATGAATGAAATGAAGTGAGAAGAGAAACCAAAAGAAAAAAGAAGAAAAAGAAATGAACAAAGCCTGCAAGAAGTATGGGATTATGTAAAAAGACCAAATCTACGTCTGATTGGGGTGCCTGAAAGTGAGGGGGAAAATGGAACCAAGTTGGAAAACACTCTTCAGGATATCATCCAGGAGAACTTCCCCAACCTAGTAGGGCAGGCCAACATTCAAATCCAGGAAATACAGAGAACGCCACAAAGATACTCCTCGAGAAGAGCAACTCCAAGACCCATAATTGCCAGATTCACCGAAGTTGAAATGAAGGAAAAAATCTTAAGGGCAGCCAGAGAGAAAGGTCGGGTTACCCACAAAGGGAAGCCCATCAGACTAACAGCAGATCTCTTGGCAGAAACTCTACAAGCCAGAAGAGAGTGGGGGCTGATATTCAACGTTCTTAAAGAAAAGAATTTTCAACCCAGAATTACATATCCAGCCAAACTAAGTTTCATCAGTGAAGGAGAAATAAAATCCTTTACAGATAAGCAGATGCTTAGAGATTTTGTCACCACCAAGCCTCCCTTACAAGAGACCCTGAAGGAAGCCCTAAACATGGAAAGGAACAACCAGTACCAGCCATTGCAAAAACATGCCAAAATGTAAAGACCATCGAGGCTAGGAATAAACTGCATCAACTAACGAGCAAAATAACCAGTTAATATCATAATGGCAGGATCAAGTTCACACATAACAATATTAACCTTCAATGTAAATGGACTAAATGCTCCAATTAAAAGACACAGACTGGCAAACTGGATAAAGAGTCAAGACTCATCAGTCTGCTGTATTCAGGAGACCCATCTCACATGCAGAGACATACATAGGCTCAAAATAAAGGGATGGAGGAAGATCTACCAAGCAAATGGAGAACAAAAAAAAAAAGCAGGGGTTGCAATCCTAGTCTCTGATAAAACAGACTTTAAACCATCAAAGATCAAAAGAGACAAAGAAGGCCATTACATAATGGTAAAGGGATCAATTCAACAGGAAGAGCTAACTATCCTAAATATATATGCACCCAATACAGGAGCACCCAGATTCATAAAGCAAGTCCTTAGAGACTTACAAAGAGACTTAGACTCCCATACAATAATAAGGGGAGACTTCAACACCCCACTGTCAACATTAGACAGATCAACGAGACAGAAAGTTAAGAAGGATATCCAGGAATTGAACTCATCTCTGCACCAAGTGGACCTAATAGACATCTATAGAACTATCCACCCCAAGTCAACAGAATATACATTCTTCTCAGCACCACATCACACTTATTCCAAAATTGACCACATAATTGGAAGTAAAGCACTCCTCAGCACATGTAAAAGAACAGAGATTATAACAAACTGTCTCTCAGACGACAGTGCAATCAAACTAGAACTCAGGACTAAGAAACTCAATCAAAACCGCTCAACTATATGGAAACTGAACAACCTGCTCCTGAATGACTACTGGGTACATAACGAAATGAAGGCAGAAATAAAGATGTTCTTTGAAACCAATGAGAACAAAGATACAACATACCAGAATCTCTGGGACACATTTAAAGCAGTGTGTAGAGGGAAATTTATAGCACTAAATGCCCACAAGAGAAAGCAGGAAAGATCTAAAATTGACAGTCTAACATCCCAATTAAAAGAACTAGAGAGGCAAGAGCAAACACATTCAAAAGCTAGCAGAAGGCAAGAAGTAACCAAGATCAGAGCAGAACTGAAGGAGATAGAGACACAAAAAACCCTCCAAAAAATCAATGAATCCAGGAGTTGGTTTTTTGAAAAGATCAACAAAATTGACAGACCACTAGCAAGACTAATAAAGAAGGAAAGAGAGAGGAATCAAATAGATGCAATAAAAAATGATAAAGGGGCTATCGCCACCGACCCCACAGAAAACAAACTACCATCAGAGAATACTATAAACACCTCTATGCAAATCAACTAGAAAATCTAGAAGAAATGGATAATTTCCTGGACACTTACACTCTTCCAAGACTAAACCAGGAAGAAGTTGAATTCCTGAATAGACCAATAGCAGGCTCTGAAATTGAGGCAATAATTAATAGCCTACCAACCAAAAACAGTCCAGGACCAGATGGATTCACAGCTGAATTCTACCAGAGGTACAAGGAGGAGCAGGTACCATTCCTTTTGAAACTATTCCAATCAATAGAAAAAGAGGGAATCCTCCCTAACTCATTTTATGAGGCCAACATCATCCTGATACCAAAGCCTGGCAGAGACACAACAAAAAAAGAGAATTTTAGACCAATATCCCTGATGAACATCAATGCAAAAATCCTCAATAAAATACTGGCAAACCGGATTCAGCAGCACATCCAAAAGATTATCCACCATGATCAACTGGGCTTCATCCCTGGGATGCAAGGCTGGTTCAACATTCGCAAATCAAAAAACATAATCCAGCATATAAACAGAACCAAAGACAAGAACCACATGATTATCTCAATAGATGTAGAAAAGGCTTTTGACAAAATTCAACAGCCCTTCATGCTAAAAACGCTCAATAAATTCGGTATTGATGGAACATACCTCAAAAAAATAAGAGCTATTTATGACAAACCCACAGCTAATATCATACTGAATGGGCAAAAACTGGAAAAATTCCCTTTGAAAACTGGCACAAGACAGGGATACCCTCTCTCACCACTCCTATTCAACATAGTGTTGGAAGTTCTGGCTAGGGCAATCAGGCAAGAGAAAGAAATCAAGGGTATTCAGTTAGGAAAAGAAGAAGTCAAATTGTCCCTGTTTGCAGATGACTTGATTGTATATTTAGAAAACCCCATTGTCTGAGCCCAAAATCTCCTTAAGCTGATAAGCAACTTCAGCAAAGTCTCAGGATACAAAATTAATGTGCAAAAATCACAAGCATTCTTATACACCAGTAACAGACAAACAGAGAGCCAAATCATGAATGAACTTCCATTCACAATTGCTTCAAAGAGAATAAAATACCTAGGAATCCAACTTACAAGGGATGTAAAGGACCTCTTCAAGGAGAACTACAAACCACTGCTCAGTGAAATCAAAGAGGACACAAACAAATGGAAGAACATACCATGCTCATGAATAGGAAGAATCATATTGTGAGAATGGCCATACTGCCCAAGGTTATTTATAGATTCAATGCCATCCCCATCAAGCTACCAATGAGTCTCTTCACAGAATTGGAAAAAACTGCTTTAAAGTTCATATGGAACCAAAAAAGAGCCCACATTGCCAAGACAATCCTAAGTCAAATGGACAAAGCTGGAGGTGTCACGCTACCTGACTTCAAACTATACTACAAGGCTACAGTAACCAAAACAGCATGGTAATGATACCAAAACAGAGATATAGACCAATGGAACAGAACAGAGTCCTCAGAAATAATACCACACATCTACAGCCATCTGATCTTTGACAAACCTGAGAGAAACAAGAAATGGGGAAAGGATTCCCTATTTAATAAATGGTGCTGGGAAAATTGGCTAGCCATAAGTAGAAAGCTGAAACTGGATCCTTTCCTTACTCCTTATACGAAGATTAATTCAAGATGGATTAGAGACTTAAATGTTAGACCTAATACCATAAAAACCCTAGAAGAAAACCTAGGTAGTACCATTCAGGACATAGGCATGGGCAAGGACTTCATGTCTAAAACACCAAAAGCAACGGCAGCAAAAGCCGAAATTGACAAATGGGATCTAATTAAACTAAAGAGCTTCTGCACAGTGAAAGAAACTACCATCAGAGTGAACAGGCAACCTACAGAATGGGAGAAAATTTTTGCAATCTACTCATCTGACAAAGGGCTAATATCCAGAATCTACAAAGAACTCAAACAAATATACAAGAAAAAAACAAACAACCCCATCAAAAAGTGGGGAAAGGATATGAACAGACATTTCGCAAAAGAAGACATTCATACAGCCAACAGACACATGAAAAAATGCTCATCATCACTGGCCATCAGAT
>NC_045435.1:131912785-131955466 GCF_002776525.5 Piliocolobus tephrosceles
TCCAGAATCTACAAAGAACTCAAACAAATATACAAGAAAAAAACAAACAACCCCATCAAAAAGTGGGGAAAGGATATGAACAGACATTTCGCAAAAGAAGACATTCATACAGCCAACAGACACATGAAAAAATGCTCATCATCACTGGCCATCAGAGAAATGCAAATCAAAACCACAATGAGATACCATCTCACACCAGTTAGAATGGCAAGCATTAAAAAGTCAGGAAACAACAGGTGTTGGAGAGGTTGTGGAGAAATAGGAACACTTTTACACTGTTGGTGGGATTGTAAACTAGTTCAACCATTATGGAAAACAGTATGGCGATTCCTCAAGGATCTAGAACTAGATGTACCATATGACCCAGCCATCCGACTACTGGGTATATTCCCAAAGGATTATAAATCATGCTGCTATAAAGACACATGCACATGTATGTTTATTGCGACACTATTCACAATAGCAAAGACTTGGAATCAACCCAAATGTCCATCTGTGACAGACTGGATTAAGAATATGTGGCACATATACACCATGGAATCCTATGCAGCCATAATAAAGGATGAGTTTGCATCCTTTGTAGGGACATGGATGCAGCTGGAAACCATCATTCTTAGCAAACTATCACAAGAACAGAAAACCAAACACCGCATGTTCTCACTCATAGGTGGGAACTGAACAATGAGATCACTTGGACTCGGGAAGGGGAACATCACACATCGGGGCCTATCATGGGGAGGGGGCAGGGGGGAAGGATTGCATTGGGAGTTATACCTGATATAAATGATGAATTGATGGGTGCTGACGAGTTGATGGGTGCAGCACACCAACATGGCACAAGTATACATATGTAACAAACCTGCACGCTATGCACATGTACCCTAGAACTTAAAGTATAATAAAAAAAAAAAAAATGCATTAACTTTTTGCTCATGTACCATGGAGTCCAGAAGTAGGTTGTTCAAGTGTGGTACTATCTTGACTACTTTGACTATATTATATTATCAAACTCTCAGAACACTTCTGTTTTCTTCTTTGCCATCTGCTTAGAAGTTTGCATCCTCAGGACCACCTCATGCTCACAAGATGGCTGCCCAGAGTCTATTTATCATATACAGGTGCAAAGAAGGAAGAGAAAAGAAAGGGTGGTTTCTGCAAAGGGGTGAATGCCAGCTGGACTCACACACACAAACACACACACAAGTTTCTAGAGCCCTACCCAACAACTTTTGCCCAAGTATCATTAACTTAAACTCAGTCACATGCCTTCCCTTTTCTTTAAGTCAGATGGAAATATTGTATTTTAGCTGAATGCATTGCTAAACATAATGAAATCAAATTTCTGTTGTTAAAAAACAAGGGAAAATTATACATCGGTGTTATGTGGGAAAATTACAGAAAAGAAAGACATGAGGGAAAATTGGATTTGGGGAGGGAACTAGCAATCTTTCCCATTTTTATTATTGAGATTATGTTTATTTGGAAGTTTACAAATAAACTAATCGTTTTTCAGGGGTTTGCTTCTCTGTGTGACTAAAATATTTTCCTTTCAGCAATGTGCTGGAGGAGCCAGCTTATACCTACTTGCAGGATCCAACTGAGAAATTCTCAAGAATTTTGTAAGTCAGTAATGAAACATAGCCATTATTTTAAAGATAAATACAATAAATACGGAATTAAATACATTATATTAGAAGCAAATGATAGTAAATGCTTAAAACTGCTCACTTCCTAATTTTTTTACTGCAATTTACTGTTTTCTGTGCTGTTGAGATGATGTACCTCTATTGTATCTGTATGGTGAAAATATTATGTGATAGAAACCTATATAATGGTGTCTACTGTACCTCTCTTCCCAACTCTGAATTCAGTGACATCACTTTAGTAGCTTAAAACTGGCCATATAGGGAAGATTTACATCATAGAAGTTGACAAACACTAAAATGAGGGCCCATTTCCTTGAAGAATAGGTTCTAAAAATCTACCAGCGTACTTCTGCCTTCTAATATTTACAAATACATTTTAATAGTTTGCTGTATTAATGGCGGCCAGTATAGAGATCAGAGTAGAGATAAATTTAACGTTTTACTAGCATAACCACATACAGAAGGTTAACCAGTGAGCACATGAAGAGGGAAGGAACTGTGTTTCTTCTATTCATGTCTTGCTCTCATGGGACCAAGAACACCACCAGACAGATATTTCAGCTCCAAGCTAGAGAAATGAATCTTTTGTGATTAACTCCTTGGGGAAATGGGAAAGGAGAGGAACTGCTACATGTTTTCCCCTAAGGACTAATAAATTTGTTTATGTCTCTTTGAGCTTGAAGCACTCATCAGAAAAGAAAAAGGTACTTTAAAAAAAAACCCACAATTCTCCCTCATCGCCTCTTTCATTGCTGCTCTTTGAAGCATAAATAAATGAGGCATTTGGGGGGAACAAATGTAATATTAAGCAGAAAGTAAATGAGACAATATAGTGAGAATCATTTAAAAGAGTGATTTATAGCTCCTCTTCTGTATCTAGTATTTAAATTGAGCATATTAAATTAAAATTAATTTTATTTTTTTCACCTGGAGTACTTTCTTTTTGTTATCTACAATTTTGTGTAAACCTTCTGCCCCACTCTCTGGAGTTTAAGATGGTGACAGAGAGATTTATAGGAGAAAGTAGTTTAACAACATACTGCTTTGGTGAGGCTATGGGGAAGAAAGAGCTCTTCGTTGCTGAGGGAAGCATGAATTAGTATGACCTCTGAAGAAAAATTTGGCAACATTTATCAAAACTGTAAATGCATATAGCTTTTGACCCAGTAATTCTACTTTTGGAAATATACTCTCCAGAAATACTTGTATATATATGAAAAGATATAGGCTCAATTTTATTCTTTGTAATATTTTTGCATAATAGCTAATGGTTAGAATAATTGTAAAATCCATCAATAGGAGTGGCTAAGTAACCTAAGATTTATTTTTACAGTGGAGTGTTACATGGCTGTAAAAAGTAATAATAATCCTAGAAACTATGCAGTGAAAAAAAAAAAAAACCCAAGAGTTAGAACAGTATGTATAATACACCTTTTGTGAAAGATAAGAGAAAATAAAAATCTGTATTTATATCCTTTTGAATATGCATTACTCTGAAAAGATCTGTAGAATCTAACAATAGAGATTTCTATGTAGAAAAAGAGGTTCTGGCTAGATGAGGGACAAGGTTGGAAGGAAAGGAGCATTTTTTTATTTTAACTTTTATAACTATTCGTTTTTGGAGCCATGTGAGTGTATTATGTACTTAAAAATATCTTAAAGCTTAAATAAATAGCTTGCAATACTATTGCAAGGTGCTGCAGAGACAACCGCTCTGAACAGAATGCAGCTACTGCCAGGAGCAGTGAGGCAGTAAGGAGCAGAAAAAATCAATATCCCAACCTTTCTGTCCTCTCACCCCTGATCTCCAGCTAGTGGCACACAGAAGCCAGAGGGCAAGGAAGCCTGGATTGTACTCTGAATAGTGGTCCTCTTGCTGGGGGACAAAGGAAGACAGAGAATAAGGAGAATGGATCTGGGCAACAGATGAAAAATAACCAGTGCAGGATATTAGGATGCAGTTTGCATCCTGGATGTCTGTGTATGTCCATACATACAGGTATGTGCTACACCAATTGGTTAAAGATGGCACCTATATATTGGGACCAATGTTTACTTCTTCACAGTAGGCTAGGACAATTCGCTCACATTCTGCCACTGCCAGCACCAAATTCAAATGTTTACACATTTGCTTGCTTTAAAGCGATTGCCGAGGTAAGTATATTTTTTAGCCATTTAAACAGCCTACTTTTTATACCCCATGAAACTGCACCAAATATCTACCAAAGATGAAATAAACCCTGGAGTTACAAAAGATGCCAAATCCCTGCTCCTTCTTGCCACTCTCTGATCCAGAGATTCTCCTCCTTGCTGCTGAATGACATCACCCTGACATGTAAACCTCCTGATTCCTCTCTAGTTGAGGGTTCTCTTGTCCCCTTGACCTCCGCCTCGCTGGGTAGTGGCCCTATCCAATTGTTTCTGGCAAGTCTGCTGCCACCAAACACTTCCCCTCTCTTACAACCTGTCAAAGTATTAATACAACTCAATAGAAGTCCTTATATACTACTGCCACCTAGTGGTCATGATTTTTTTCCCTTGATCAGTCGTCAAATCCTCTATCTTAAAACTACTCAATTCAATTGATGTAAATGAGTAGCTGGTATTCAGATAGCTTTTCATAAATTATTCCATTTCGTTCTTAAGCCTGTAGATTAAGTTTTATTATTCCTACTCAAAAGCTAACTGGCTTATCCAAGGTCTGAAGGCCAAATCCAAACCCTTCTTCCATACCATATATAAGACTCTTTTTCAATCCCCCAAATTCTCTCATTTTCCCTATCCCTCCATTGTTGTCTAGTGCTCAATATTTATTATATTTTACAATATAATATTAGAAAGGAGGGCATTAGAGTGCTATTCTCAGAAGTTCATCTGATGGCCAGAAGTTAGCAGATTCATGAAAAAAAGCAACCTAAAGACTTTCTGGATCTTCTGTTTTTAGTAAAGTTATATAACTAACTTTTTGAAAAATCTCCCACTCTAAAACTTTTTACATATGTTGGGTAAAATATGATAACCTTATTTTTAAATGCAAAGCTTAATTCATAAGATGTAGAAGGACATCCCCACGGAATGAGAAACAAAGTAGGCTATCATACCACCTGACATCATCTCTGATGAGTATATCTTCAAATCTCTATGTCCCAATGCCTTGGTGTTTTGCAGCTCCACATAGGACAGGAAATTAGGTCTTAGTACACTCAAAAACAGAGATTTTGAACAGAGGATCCATATACATCTGAGAGCCATAAAAGGCCACATTCTCAAAGAATAATAGACTTGTAAAATCTGCTCCCAGCAAAGAGGAACAATAAGAAAATCAGTCACTCTTGGCATAGCCTCTGGGTTAAAAGTAATCTTGGGGGTTGGGATTCATCTTTCACTTATTGTAATGTCTAATAAACCCCAAACCAGACAATTAACTTTATGTGGTTCTAGACTGATAGTAACACAGAACACCTGGTAGAAACAAAAGCAAATACTCTCTAAAGAGATGCCCAATCATCAGAGACCTCATTGAATTCTCACGGATGAAGCTAGTCATTTAAGTAAATTCACAATCTAAAATTATGAAGCATAGAAGGCATAAGGCCACAATGAGAAAGAGCCAGTAAAACCAAGAAAAATCCAAATTTGACCTTCAAGGGCTTTGACTATTCAAATTATTGAATGAAGAATGACAAGCACACAAACATATACCCACAATTATTGAATAAAAAATAATATGATGTGGTTTTAAGATTCTCAGAATGTTTGCTAAGCATGGCGTTGCATTTCTTGATTTGTTACAGAATGGATAAGGAGATTTCATGATTTAGTCTTCTGTTGACTAATTGGAATTTTCTTTTTTAAACACATGGGGGGGGCGGTGAAAATGGAAAATGTCTGTAAAACAAATGAAAGTCTTCTTTGAAACTAAAATTATAATAGTAGCCCTTAGAAAAAATTTTAGTAATTTGAGAAATAGTATCCTTAAACGTGGTCTCATGACTTAGCGAGCATTATTTTCTCTGTCTGTAAAATGAAAATTTTAGACCAGTCTATGGGTGAGAGACAAAATGCTTTTTCTCCTCTCTCATGCTTCCTTTTGCAGGCTTGAAAAAGAAGGTTTTGCTATTTTTGAGAACTCTGCTATTTTTCATAGTGGTAAGCTGATAAGTTTCTAAGTAAAAACATAAACCTAGATCTATCATGTTAATGTGGAATCATTTCCCAGGCACATTGTTAAGTGAAAAAAACTGAAGATATGGAGCAGTGTCTAAATGTCTTATTTGTGTAAAAAATATACATACTATACTTATTTATATGTGAATAGACTACTCTTACAGGAATATGCAAAAAAAAAAAAAAACCGATATTTGCTTGAGGGAAGATGCTAGTGAATTTGGAGATCTGGAAAGGAGTGAAACTGACCATTTTAAATCTCACTTAATTGTTATTTCAATTTTAGAAACTAAGTTAATAGAAAATAGGCAAATTCTCTCACTAACTAGCAGAAAACTTCTTTAGTTAGTGATTATGCGTTATTTGCCATACATTTAGGCAATGAAATATCTAACATATATACTGTATTAAACAGCTTGACTATGTTTGCTTAAGTCTAACTCTTGGCCCACAATTTTTAGCTTTATGAAGTTGGTCAAGTTACTTGGCCTGTCACTGCTTCAGTTTTGTCTTCTATTTAATGGCCAAAATAATAAAGTTGATTTAAAAATTAAATAAGCTAATCCATATAAAATGCGTTACACAGACCTGACACATGGAAAAAACTTAATTAATGTTAACTCTAATCGTTATTTCAACCTTGCTGATAATTTTCCAGTTCCTAGATTTCAAACACATGCATGTACTTGAAACCTCAAAAAAGGTCACTAATTAAAGTGGACAGAAAATTTTAATACATTGTAGGACACTATTATTTGACAATTATTACAGATTCACTATCAAAACTTCTTTTTTCAGGCATATTTTGAAGATGACAGAACCAGACCAAAATATCAGAATAAGATCAATATTGTTGCCTTACATAAATGTTTGGTCCTCAGGCTATATACCCTCTGATGTGCACCTGCACAGAAACATTACATTTCACAGTTTGCCAGATATTTCATGAGTATTAGGAAGTGCATCCTGTAAACAAGAAAATAAAATATGCACTTGGTTTAGGAAATCATATCGTTATTCCATTTGAAATAACAAGTGAATGAAATCCTTCGGTCATACCAGTTGAGAGACAGCTTGGCTTCCAGATAATTCTAATTTATTATTTTACAAGGACAAATATGATTAATTATCAAACAGACAAAAATACCAGACTTCACTGATGACCATAATTTCTTCCCAAAGGTCTGATTTACATTTGAAGCCAAATTGTAACAGAATGTTCAGTTTATAAAGTATTTCTTCCGAGCCCAGGGAGTTGGGTGATTTTTAGCCACATGACAACCCTCTTCTCGGTGGAGAATGCACTTTGACTTTCCTTGACTGTTAAACAGAGCTAGCAATCTATGGATCAAATTTTATTCCAGGGTTTTTGTTGTTGTTGTTTTACCATTGAGCGTTAGTTAAAACTTATTTTTTGCACATGGCAATGACATTTACTTTGCTTCAGGTGAGTCATGCTGATAAGCTCAGATATTTCCTATTATTACTTGAGTATCTAGATAAATGTTTTAATAAACTAGACATTTCTTAAATACCTCTCTAGTAGTTTACTCTAGAAATTGCTGCCTCACAAATTTCCATAAACATAGTGGCTGAAAACAATGCAAATTTATTATCTCACAGTTTTCTTGCTACAGGAACCAAGGTATGGGTTAACTGGAGCTTTTGCTCAGGGTTTCACCAGGTTAAAATCAAGATTCGTGTTGGACCTGCAATCTCATCTGAGATCCAGGGAAACTGTCTTCCAAGCTCACTGATTGTTGGCAGAATTCATTTACTTACGGTTGTAGGACTGAGGCCCTCAGCTCCCAAAGGCCGCCATTACCAGCCATGAGACTTTCTACACAAGTTGGTGGTTTGATTCTTCCAGGCCATCAGGGTAGCATCTGCTACTGCCTGGAATCTCTCTCTCTGGTCTGTTACAACCAAGTTTTATATAACTTAATCTAAACAAAGGACTGGCTACCCTGTATATTCATAGATGCCACCCACACTCAAAGGGTGGGTGTGGATTATACAGGGTTGTACAAGGAGAGTGGGAATTTCAGGGGCCATCTTCAAATCCTGCCTGCCACACTGACTATTTACTGGTTATTAACAGGGTGAGAGGCAAAAAGGAATGGATTTGACTTGAACTGTGACTGCACTGAAGCAAAATATCAATCTAAATTATGGTATGCCCAAGCTGTTGTCACCCCCAAGTTTTCTTACAAAAATGTGGTCTTTCAGTGGTGGTAAAACACAGTTTTAAAACTGGATTTGCAAAATCAGAATTGAGGGGTGCCATGAATATACATGGGAGAGAAAATAAGGCTTATGGATTCTAGAATTATGCTTTTTTTTTTAAGGAGGATAACATATCTTGTTGTATTAGGTCATTCTTGCATTGTTGTGAAGAGACACCTGAGACTGGGTAATTTACAAGAAAAGAAGTTTAATTGGTTCATGATTCTGCAGGGTATACAAGTAGCATAGCACCAGCATTTGCTTCTAGGGAGGCATCAGGAAACTTACAATCATGGCAGAAGGCATGGGGTTAGCAAGTGTCTCACATGGAGAGAGAGGGAGCAAGAGAGAGACTGGGGGCAGGAAGTGCCATGCACTTAACCAGATCTCATGAAAACTCACTCACCATTGCAAGGACAGCACCAAGCCATGAGGGATCCACCCCCATACCCAAACACCTCCCACCAGGCCCCACCTCCAACACCAGGGATCACATTTCAACATGAGATTTGGACAGGGACAAATATCTAAATTATATCAGTTGTCTGCATAAATTATTTCATCAGGATGCAGATTAACAAATTATAACTGTGGGTGAGTAATAATAAGATTCACCTGTTTTAGTGCCCATTATATGAGGTGCACTACACACATTATTTCCTCCATTCTTTCCTATAAAAAACAATTGAAGCTCAATTAATGTTAATAATGAATACATTCTAAAAAGTTAATAAATGCCAATTTCTTGCTCAATATCCATAGCTAGTAAGTCTCAAAGCTAGGGTTTCAAATCTAGTTCCATTTGAGTTGAAATCTATTCCCTAAGTACTACACTGCTATTCAAAGTAGGAGATCCAGGCCGGGCGCGGTGGCTCAAGCCTGTAATCCCAGCACTTTGGGAGGCCGAGACAGGTGGATCACGAGGTCAGGAGGTCGAGACCATCCTGGCTAACACGGTGAAACCCCGTCTCTACTAAAAAATACAAAAAACTAGCCGGGCGAGGTAGCGGGCGCCTGTAGTCCCAGCTACTTGGGAGGCTGAGGCAGGAGAATGGCGTAAACCCGGGAGGCGGAGCTTGCAGTAAGCTGAGGTCTGGCCGCTGCACTCCAGCCCCGGCGACAGAGCGAGACTCCATCTCAAAAAAAAAAAAAAAAAAAAAAAAAGTAGGAGATCCAGAAATGTCCATGCAGCTTATCCACAAACATTTATTGAGGGCATAGTATTTGCCAGGCAGTGTTCTAACCTCAAGAGATATAATGTGGAATAGATAGACACGAGCTCTACCTTCCAGAATAAGGGTTCAAGTTTCTGCTAGTGTCTGAGCTATAAAATTTTCTTGTATCAAATGACAAGTATATCTGTATTATTGGTATTATTAATAATACTAATTAGTAATATTAGTAATATTACTAATACTGTTAGTAATACAGTATTATTAGTAATTTTAGTAATATTAGTAATACTGTTCCATACTGAATATAATCAATTTGCTTGGATTTCTGATATAGCCACAATAAATTTAAATAAATTTTTTTTCTAACTATAATAGAATACTATGACATTTTTATTTGCTGTTACTATAATAAAGGGAGTAAGAAACCCTGTGTGTGTGCGTGCGTGTACTCGTGCTTTGGTTTCATTTATTGAAAAATTAGCATTAACCATCACAGAATTGAAAACTAGTAAACATTGAATTATAACTTGGATTGTTCTTACATAGTGCGTGTCTTTGTGTTCGAACAAAGTTATCCATTTGCCGGAGCATGTACTCTGGACGTGAACAAAGAGGGGTACTCACTAAATATACAAATAAATAAATAAATAAGAGTGAGATTGATAGAGAGAGAGCGAGACATTGAGATGATTTAGCTTTAAAACATCCAAAATTATGAAAGCAGAAAATCTAGAAATAAATCCAATCTTAATTATCTGTGCACATGCAAGTTTTACAGTCACATGCTGCATAATGAAGTTTTGGTCAATAATGTACCACATGTATGACTGGTCCGAATATTATAATACTGTATTTTTACTGTACCTTTTCTATGTTTAGATATGTTAAGATACACAAATACTATTGAGTTATGATTGGCTACATTATTCAATACAATAATGTGGTACAGGTTTGTTCCCCAGGAGCAACAGGCTATACCATGATGACTAGGTGTGTAGGAGGCTACACTATCTAGGTTTGTGTAAGCATACTGTGTGATGTTCACACAAAGACAAAATTGTCTAAAGATACATTTCTCAGAACCTATTCCAGTCATTAACTAATGAATGACTGTAACTATTTTTATTTTGAGTTATGTGAAAGGAGAAAATCAAATGTAACATAATGTTTTCAGTGATTTGGGTCTTCTAAAAACCTTAATCCAGTTAATTTTATTTTGAATCAGCTATTTCACATCTTTGTTTTACTACAAAAAGACCTTTGAAATGAACTGAAGCACACATCATTTCAATAGTACCTAAATAACATGTTAAACAACTTCTGTGAATTACAGAGAGACAACTATTGCCACCTAATGTTGGCAATGCAAACTGCAGTAGCCTCTTTAATAAACATCTGCAACTTTTACAGCACATCGGACTAAAAAAAAGGTATCAATTTAATATGCAAATTCACTGAAATAAAATAATGGTGATGATAAATATGGAAACATGCATTAATATTAGGAATGAATAAGAATTAGAAAAGAATTTGAAATGAATAAGAATTAGAAATTCTTAATAATATTAGAAATACACTATTATATAAGATATTATATCATGATAGGACTTTTAAAAAACTTTATGCCTTGTGTTAATACCTGATATTAATAACAGCCTGATAAACTTTTTCATCGTGCTATGTCTGTTATAATCAAAGCATAATATAACATGAGAACAATTATTGTTTATGACTTCTTCTAGGTTTTTTAATTATGCTGGAAAAATTACTAAATATGCAGGGATAATTTCTTTGAATTTGCCATGAAATAAAATCTAAATATTTGATAGTGTCTTTGTAATCATTTTGTGTTCAGGTGTTTAAATATTTCATAACTCTCATTTTTTGCTTAAGAAGTATATTTTAAATGTTTAGTTAAAACATATATATGTATGTTTGTATATATAAAATAATGTTTATTATATGATTTAAGATGAATTACTGTAATGTCAAAGTTAGATCAGTCAGTCAGTACAATGACCTAATGGGGATGTGATAATTCCTGAAGAGTCAGCAGAGATAGTGTCCTATCTAATGAGTTTATAGGTTGCTCAGATTACTGCATTGTCATATTGCCCACAATTCCACTGCATATGAATTTCAAGTCATTATTTCTCCAGTTAAAGTGAGTTTCTCTTTAAGTTGACTAGGTCATGTCTTCTATTATGTGTTTGTGTTTGTTGTGCCCTGTTGACATCAGTGCTCTTTGGAAGGGGCACATGGGACAGAGGATTCTGATGAATGATCAGTGGGGAAAGCTAGTCCTGACCATGAGGTATGGCAGGATAGGGCAAGAGGAGATGTGCCTAGTGTGGGGCCTCGTTCACTCTGGCACTGAATTTCTAAGGGAACTCAGTGAAAGAGGAAATTTTGAGGGCAAAATTAAAGGCCTAGAGAAACTGTTTACCTTCTAAGCTATGTTAGTGGTGAAAGTCTGGGATTTCAAGTCAGAAGACCTCTATGAATTGGTTCTATAACCCTTACTAAATCATCAATTAATTTTTCAAGCCTTGGTTTAGTATTTATTTATTTATAAAAGGATACGAAAATGCTTGTCTAAAACATGCACAATTGCTTGTTCACGTGACAGCTAAATCCTTCCCCTAAATTGCTACAAGCTAGTGTATAATTAGACTATATATTGCTATAATTTGTCTCAGCTAATTATATCCCACTGGCTTTGATGAAGCCATAGCTGGGAAATTTTATGGTGTGGAAAGAAAGATATTAATTTTTTAAGGCACAAACTTGCTCAAGAGAGGAAGATATTGCCATTTACCTCACATAAGTCAGCAGTGACTTTGGAGGATGAATTTTCTGATACATAAAAAACTGGAAAGGCACTCCATTCTTAGTTTTAAATCTTTAAACCAAGAACATATCTGAAAGAGAAACCACTAGTATCCACCACATGCCCATGATCTCCTTTCTATTTCCTACCTGCTTTTAGTAGAGTGAGTCCATGTGACTAGTTTTCCAGTAAATGGACTATATGAAGAAGTGACATGTTTTCTTTCAGATGAGGAAAATTAAGAACCAGTGTGGTTCCGACATTTTTCTCCCCCTGCCACAGGGATTTTGTGTGTTCCAGGTGATATATTAAGGCCAATATAATATAATGTAGCATAATGTAGTTTAATACAGTATAATATAATGTCATTATATAATATACAAAATTAAAGATAGTCAATAATACATTATATATATTTTACAATACTATGGATTTATATTAATTGTATATATTACATGTTATGTGCAGTTACACATAATTTAATATATAATCATGTTATGTAATAGCCAAATAAGAAGACTGATTCACATTGAACCATGATTGTGACCTAAGAGAGGAATAAATCTTTATTGTAAGTCCCTAAGAATTTGGATTTTTTTTTTGACAGTCTTAATTACTCTGAGTAGTGTAATATTTTAGGGTCAGAACAAAAGATTTGGCAAATATTTCATAATCTCTCATCTGCTCCCTGATGAACGGAAGCCATATTAGAATGTGAGAAATAACATTTCATTAGAGGAAGTTAACAGGCAGGAGAGATTTATCCTTGCTTAGAGAAAATGATATTCTAATGAGGCCAATTACCATAATGTAATTGGAGTATTTGTTCCGAAGTCATGAACTTTCTATGTCTTAATGATATCTGGGTTTAAAAACTCATTTTTTTATAGATACTAGTTTACAATTTTTTCATCTCTAGGTCCAAAGGAAAATATTTTGGCAAATACAAGAGTGGGCTGGTAGACTGGACATCCAGAATTATGTCAGCTAGTTGGGGTTGGGTGTGGGGGCTACCCAAGAAAAGGAATACTGTCATGAAGACTTTGAATTCTCTGGCACATATAATCAGAATCTTTTCCGTCTTTTCTGAGTTGGTTTCCTATCAAGTTAAACAGAATTTTTTTCTGCACTTATATTTTCTCTACCAGGCTCAGAATATCTATTTGAATCCAGATGCATTTTGATAATCTTTGATGGCTTTTATTCCATATACCAATGCTGTTAATTATGTTTGTGCACCTGAACAAAACAATTTCTCATTTCAAATAGAGGTACTGGTTTTCGTGAGCAATTTTGCATGTGTGGGAAAGAAATGTGTTACACTGAAGAAAAATATTCCCATTATTTATACTTGGGTTACGGATGTTGGTGCCCAGAAGAGTGTAGGTCTCATGTACATTTGTTGTGTAGGTGAATGTATGAATAAATGAATGGATGGATGGATAAAAGAGTGAATGAATAAATCCTGAATGAGAACACATGAAATCAATCAGGGAAATTTTCATGAATTCATTTTAAGGCATATAGTCATAGACTACAATATATTTAATCATGCCTTGTATATTGAAATTATTAGGATAAATATAACTGGCAAGATAGATTTTTAAATGTAAATCTTATATTTTTCTATTCAATTTATTTTTATGTATTTAATTTGCTTTATGCTGTTGCAAAGGGAATATTACCTTCTATTTCATCCTCTAACTTGTTGCTACTTGTTTACAGGAAGACTTTTGTACTTTCTTAATTGATTTTATAGGCAACCAAACACAGGCATATCTCAGAGATGTTGTGGGTTTGGCTCTGGACTACTGCAATAAAATGAGTCACATGAATATTTTGGTTTCCCAGTGTACATAAAAGTATGTTTATTGTATACTGTAGCCTATCAAGTGTGCAATAGCGTTGTGTCTAAAACACAATGTATATAGCTTGATTTAAAAATACATTATTGCTAAAAAAAAAAAATGCTAGCAATCATCTAAGCCTTCAGCAAGTCATCATCATCTTCTGCTGGTGAAAGTTCTTGTTCCATGTCAATGGCTGATAACTAATCAGGGTGGTGGTTACTGCAAGTTGAGGTTGCTGAGGCAACTTCTTTTTTTTTTTTTTTTTTTCTTTTTGAGATGGAGTCTGGCTCTGTCGCCCAGGCTGGAGTGCAGTGGCACCATCTCAGCTCAGTGCAAGCTCCGCCTCCCGGGTTCACGCCATTCTCCTGCCTCAGCCTCCCCAGTAGCTGGGACTACAGGCACCTGCCACCATGCCCGGCTAATTTTTTGTGTTTTTAGTGGAGATGGGGTTTCAATGTGTTAGCCAGGGTGGTCTTGATCTCCTGACCTTGTAATCCGCCTGCCTTGGCCTCCCAAAGTGTTGAGATTACAGGCGTGAGTCGTCGCACCCGGCCGGCAACTTCTTAAAATAAGACAATAAAGTTTGCCACATAGATTGACTCTTCCTTTCATGAAATATTTCTCTGTAGCATGTGAGGCTGTTTGATAGCATTTTACCTACAGCAGAACTTCTTTCAAAATTTAGGTCAGTCCTCTTAAGCACTGATGCTGCTTTGTCAAGTAAGTTTATGGAATCTTCTAAATCCTGTATTGTCATTTCAACAGTGTTCACAACATTTTCACCAAGAGTAGTTACATCTCAAGAAAACACTTTTTTTGCTCATCCATAAGAAACAACTCCTTATTAGTTAGTTCTATCATAAGAATGCAGCAATTCAGTCACATTTTCAGGCTCCACTTTAAATTGTAGTTCTCTTTCTATTAATATTTTCACCTCACCTGCAGTTACTTCCTCCATTAAAGGCTCTAACCCTTCAAAGTTATCCATAGGGGTTGAAATCAATTTCTTCCAAGCTCCTGTTAATGTTGATGTTTTGATCTCCTTCCATGAACCACAAATGTTCTCAATGGCGGTTAGAATGGTAAATTCTTTCCAGAAGGTTTTTAATTTAATTTGCCCAGATCTATCAGAAGAATCACTATGTATGGCAATGGTAGTTTCACAGATTGCATATTTTAAATAATAAGAATTGAAAGTTTAAATTACTTCTTGATCCATGGGCTGCAGAATAGATGTTGCATTAGCAGGCATGAAAACAGCATTAATCTCCTTGTGCATCTCTATCAGAGCTTTTGGGAGATTCGATGCTTTGCTATTGAGCAGTAGTCTTTTGAAAGGAATCTTTTTTACTGAGTAGCAGGTCTCAATAGAGGGTTTAAAACATTCAGGAAACCATACTGTAAGAAGATGATGTGCTGTCACCCAAATTTTGTTGTTCCATTTATAGCGCATAAGCAGAGTTGATTTAACATAATTACTAAGGGTCCTAGGATTTGCAGAATAGTTGGTGAGCACTAGCCTTAACTTCAACTTACCAGCTGCATTTTCCCATAACAAGAGAGTCTGTCAGTCTATTTAATCTACAGCATAAATCGGCTGTTTAGTGTTGTCACCTTCATAAATGCTTTTAGCTTGATCTTCTGGAAAATTTGCTAGTTTCTTCATCAGCACTTGTTGCTTCATCTTGCTCTCTTATGCTTTGAAGATGGCTTCTTTTCCCAAAAACCTCATGAGCTAACAACCTCTGCTAGCATCACTTTCTTCTGTAGTTTCCTTATCACTCACAGTCTTGATAGAATTCAAGAGACTTACGGCCTTGTTCTGGATTAGATTTTGGGAATGCCATGGCTGGTTTAATCTTCTATCCAGACAACTCAAATTTTCTCCATATCATCAATAATACTGTTTTACCCTCTTATTATTTGTGTGCTACTGGAGTTGCACTTTTTCTTTTTTTTTCTTTTTTTCCTTTTTTTTTTTTTTTTTGTGACAGTCTCACACTGTTGCCCAGGCTGGAGTGCAATGATGCGATCTCGGTTCACTGCAACCTCCAGCTCCCGGGTTCAAGTGATTCTCCTGCCTAAGCTTCCCGAGTAGCTGGGATTACAGGTACCCGCCACCACACCTGGCTAATTTTTATATTTTTAGTAGAGATGGGTTTTCACCATGTTGGACCAGGCTGGTCTCAAACTCCTGGCGTCAAATTATCCACCCACCTCGGCCTCTCAAAGTCCTGGGATTACAACGTGAACCACCACACCCAGCCTGAAGTTGCACTTTTAATTTCCTTCAAGAACTTTTAATTTTGTTTTCACAACTTGACTAATTGTTTGATAAAGGAGGTCTAATTTTTTGGCAGATCTCAGCTTTCAACATGCCTTCCTCATTAAACATTTCTAGTTTTTTCTTTAAAGAGACAGATGTGTGCATCTTTCTTTCACTTGAACACTGACAGGCCATTGTAGGATTATTACTTGGCCTAATTACAATACTGTTGTGTCTCAGGGAGTAGGGATGCCAAGGAGAGGAAGAGAGATGGGGGAATGGCCAAGTGGTGGAGCAGTCAGAACACACACAACATTTATCAGTTAATTTCACTCTCTTATGTGGGTGTAGTTTGTAGCATCCCAAAACAATTACAATAGTAATATCAAAGATCACAGATCACCATAACAGTTATAATAATGATGTAAAAATTTGAAACAATGTGAGAATTACACACACAAAAAAAGTGACACAGAAACATAAAGTGAGAACATGCTGTTGAAAAAATTGTGCCAATAGACTTGCTTGATGCAGGATTGCCACTGACCTTCAATTTGCAAAAAATGCACTCTCTGCAAAATGCAACTAATGAAGTGCAATAAAATGAGGTACATCTGTAATTGAATATTTAAGCTATTTGTAATATTTTAAAATCTAAATTATTTTATCTTGAATTTTCAACTATATGATTAAGTGTACTATAAAAATGACAAAAGTCTCAAATTTTCAATTTTTTTGCCTCTCATCTTTCAATTATATAATTGTGTTGGTTGATATCAATAGGGTAAAATTTGAAATAGCTGTGATAGTTTTTTTTATTTTTTCTAAGACAGCAGAATGGAGGCTTTGTTATCATGCTTCATCTACTTGGAAATACAAAATCATTTTAAAAGATTCACATTGTTACCTTTTTAAATTTTTTATTTAACTTTTATTTAAAGTTCAAGGGTACATGTGCAGACTTGTTAAATAGGTAAACTTGTGTCATGGTTTTGTTGTATAGATTATTTCATCACCCAGGTATTAAGCCTAGTGTCCATTAGTTATTTTTCTGGATCCTCTCCCTCCTCCCAAACTTCACCCTCTAATAGGCCCCAGTATCCATTGTTCTCATGTATGTGTCCATGTGTTCTCATCATTTAGCTTCCACTTATAACTGAAAACATGCAGTATTTGGTTTTCTGCTCTTGCATTAGTTTGCTAAGGATAGTTGCCACTAGCTGCATCCATGTTTCTGCAAAGGACATGGTCCCATGGTCTATATGTACTACATTTGCTTTATCCAGTTCATCATTGATGGACAATTAGGTTGATTTTCCATGTCTTTGCTATTGTGAATAGTGCTTCAGTGAACATATGTGTTCATGTGTCTTTATAACAGAATAATTTATATTCCTTTGGGTATATACCTAGTAATTAGATCGCTGGGTTGAAGGTATTTCTATTTTTAGGTCTTTGAGGAATTACCACACTGTCTTCCACAATGGTTGAACTAATTTACACTCCACCAGCACTGTGTAACTATTCCTTTTTCTCTGCAACTTCACCAGCATTTGTTATTTTTTGACTTTTTTTTTTTTTTAGACGAGGATCACTTAGTCACCCAGACCGGAGTGCAGTGGCAAGATCTCGGCTCACTGCAAGCTTCGTCTCCCGGGTTCACGCCATTCTCCTGCCTCAGCCTCCTGAGTAGCTGGGACTCTACACCTGGTTAATTTTTTTGTATTTTTAGTAGAGATGGGGTTTCACCATGTTAGCCAGGATGGTCTCATTCTCCTGACCTCGTGATATGCCTGTCTCGGCCTTCCAAAATGCTGGGATTATAGGTGTGAGCCATCGTGCCCGGCCTATTTTTTGACTTTTTAATAATTGCCATTCTGATTGGTGTGAGATGGTATCTCATTGTGGTTTTGATTTGCATTTCTCTAATGATCAGTGATGCTGAGCTTTCTTTCATACGATTGTTGGCCACATGTATGCCTTCTTTTGAAAAGTATCTGTTCGTGTCATTTGCTGGTTTTTAAATCAGGTTTATTTTTTTTCTTGTAAATTTGTTTAAATTCCCTATAGATGCTGGATATTAGACCTTTGTCAGATGCATAGTTTGCAAAAATTTTCTCCCCTTCTATAGGTTGTCTGTTTAATTTGTCGATAATTTTCCTTTGCTGTGCAGAAGCTCTTTAATTAGATCTCATTTGTCATTTTTTTGTTTTTGTTGCAATTGCATGTCTTTGTCATGAAATCTTTGCCAGTTCTTATGTCCAGAATGTTATTGCCTAGGTTATCTTCCAGGGTTTTTATCCTTTTGGGTGTTATATTTAAGTCTTTAATCCACCTTGAGTTAATTTATGTATATTTATGTTAATTTATGTATATGAGTTAATTATGTAATTAAGGAAGGGGTCCTGTTTCAATCTTCCACATATGGCTAGCCAGTTTTCCCAACACCATTTATTGAATAAGGAATCCTTCCTTCATTGCTTGTTTTTATCAAGTTTATCAAAGATCAGATAGTTGTAGGTGTGTAGCCTTATTTCTGGGTTCTCCATTCTGTTTCATTAGTGTATGTTTCTGTTTTTGTACCAGTATCCTGCTGTTTTGGTTACTGTATCCCTGTAGTATATTTTGAAGTTGGTTAGCATGAGTCCTCCAGCTTTGTTCTTTTTGCTTAGGATTGCGTTGTCTATTTTGTGATCATTTTGGTTCCCTGTGAATGTTAAAATAGTTTTTTCTAGTTCTGTGAAGAATATCAATGGTAGTTTAATAGGAACAGCCTTAAATCTATAGGTTGCTTTAGACAGTATGGCCATTTTAATGATACTGATTCTTCCTAGCCATTAGCATGAAATTTTTTTCCATTTGTTTGTGTCATCTCTGATTTCTTTGAGCAGCATTTTGTAGTTCTCCTTGTAGAGATCTTTCACCTCTCTGGTTAGCTGTATTCCTAGGTATTTTATTCTTTCTGTGGCAGTTGTGAATGAAATTGACTTTCTGGTTTGGCACTTGGCTTGGCTGCTGCTTTTTGGTAGGAATGCTAGTGATTTTTTTGTACATTGATTTTGTATTCTGAAACTTTGCTGAAGTTGTTTATCAGCTGGAAGAGCTTTTAGGCTGAGACTATGGAGTTTTCTAGATATAAGATCATATCAACTGCAAACAGAGATAGTTAACTTCCTCCCTTCCTATTTGGATGCCATTTATTTCCTTGTCTTGCCTCATTGCCGTGGCCAGAACTTCCAATACTGTGTTGAATAGGAGTGCTGAGAGAGGGCATTCTTGCCTTTTGCCAATTTTCAAGGGGAATGGTTCTAACTTTTGCCCATGCAGTATGATGGTGGCTGTGGGGTCGTTTTAGATGGCTCATGTTATTTTGAGATGTGTTTCTTCAACACCTAGTTAATTGAAAGTTTTTAACACGAAGGGGTGTTGAATATGATCAAAAGCCTTTTCTGCATCTATTGAGATAATCATGTGGTTTTTGTCTTTAGTATGATGAATTACATTTATTGATTTGCATATGTTGAACCAACCTTGCATCCCAGGGATAAAGCCTACTTGATTGTGGTGGATAAATTTTTTGGTATGCTGCTGGATTCAGTTTGCAAGTATTTTGTTGAGAATTTTTGCATCGATGTTCACCAAAGATACTTGGCCTGAAGCTTTCTTTTTATGTTGTGCCTCTGCCAGGTTTTGGTATCAGGATGATACTGGCCTCATAGAATGAATAAGAGAGGAGTCCCTCTTCCTCAATTTTTTTGGAATAGTTTCAGCTGGAATGGTACCAGCTCTTCTTTGTACATCTGGTAGAATTCAGCTATTAATCCATCTGGTTCTAGGCCTTTTTTGGTCAGTAGGCTATTTACTACTGATCAGTTCCAGAGTTTATTATTGGTCTGCTCAGGGATTCAGCTTCTTCCTTGTTCAGTCTTGGCAGAATGCATGTGTCCAGGAATTTATCCATTTCTTCTAGCGTTTCTAGTTTATGTGCATAGAGGTGTTCGTAATATTTCCTGATGGTTGTATTTCTATGGGGTGATTGGTAATATCTTACTTGTCATTTCTGACTATGTTTATTTGAATCTTCTCTCTGTTCTTCTTTATTAGTCTAGCTAGCAGTCTATGTATTTTACTATTTTTTCAAAGAAACAGCTCCTGGATTTGTTGATTTTTTTGCAAGATTTGAAATGTTTATTATATGTAAGATATATGTTTATGGATAAGGAAACCTCTAAAAACAAAGGAAAATGGAACTTTAAAAAAATTAGGTTTTACATCTTTACAACTCATTAATAAGATACCAAATTCAAGAGAGATTATAGTTACATTGTTAAATGTAATCTTCTGTGAATGAAAGCTAATAATGACTTAAACTGATGAGTTACAAATGCATTTATTTATTGGTAATTAAAAACAATACTTAAGAACTTAAGCATCTTGAGAGTAGTTTAAGCTACACAGAGCAAAGAAAATTATTGTGTGTATGTGTATATATATTTATATACACGATATATATATATATATTTATATATAAATTTATATAGATATTTAATTCTGGTGACATTTTCTTAAATTCCTGTTAAAAATATAATCAATATTAAAGTCAGCAAGGCCAGGCATGGTGGCTCATGCCTGTAATCCTAGCACTTTGGGAGGCGGAGGTAGGCGGATCATGAGGTCAGGAGATCAAGACTATCCTGGCTAACACGGTGAAACCCTGTGTCTACTAAAAACTACAAAAAAAATTAGCTGGGCATGGTAGTGGGCGCCTGTAGTCCCAGCTACTCGGGAGGCTGAGGCAGGAGAATGGCGTGAACCCAGAAGGCAGAGCATGCAGCGAGCTGAGATCCGGCCACTGCACTCCAGCCTGGGCGACAGAGCGAGACTCCGTCTCAAAAAAAAAAAAAAAAAAAAAAAAAAAAAAAATTAAGTCAGCAAAATGCCTTTGACTGATACCTGGATTATTTTACCACTTAACCTGGTTACACAGTGATTGATAACTCTCATTGCAGCATCTTGTGGAAAATAATCAAACTACATTTAAAATGCTTTTTTAAAATTGAGAAATCTACTGTTCCACAAGAAATTATATATGTAAAACTACAGGTTGACTATGGTAATAGTAACTAAACTATATCCAACCCTGAAGGTAGAAAAATCCCTGAACAGAAATATATAGCCTAGTTATAATATGGATTCATTGATCTTTTGAATCTCCTTCAGTTCAGCTCTGATTTTGGTTATTTCTTGTTTTCTGCTAGCTTTGGAGTTGATTTGTTCTTGTTTTTCTAAATTTCTTTCAGTTGCAGTTTTACATTGTTAGTTTGAGATCTTTCTAACTTTTTAATGTGGGCATTATTGCTATGAATTTCCCTCTGAACACTTCCTTAACTGTGTCCCAGAGATTCTGGTATACTATATCTTTGTTCTCGTTAGTTTCAAATAACTTCTTGACTTGTGCCTTAATTTCATTATTTATCTGAAAGTCATTCAGGAGCAGGTTATTCAATTTCCATGTAATTGTATGGTTTTGAGTGAATTTCTTACTCTTGATTTCTAATTTCATTGTGCTGTGGCCCATGAGATTATTTGTTATATTTCAGTTATTTTGTATTTTCTGAGGAGTGTTTTGCTTCTGATTATGTGATACATGAGAAATCATTCAAAAGTTCAATGAATCCATATTATAACTAGGCTGCGTATTTCTTTTCAGGGATGTATTTAAGGATATGTGCCTCGTGGTGATGGGAAAAAATGTATATTCT
Organism: Piliocolobus tephrosceles; assembly: GCF_002776525.5. NCBI lineage: Eukaryota > Metazoa > Chordata > Mammalia > Primates > Cercopithecidae > Piliocolobus > Piliocolobus tephrosceles. The sequence continues at coordinate 131,934,708 of NC_045435.1, forward strand.
ATTGTTTTTGGGTGGCAAGTACTGTAGATGTCTGTCAGGTCCACTTGATCCAGTGCCAAGTTTAGGTACTGAATATCTTTCCTAATCTTCTGTCTTGATAATCTGTCTAATATTGTCAGTGGGGTGCTAAAGTCTTCCACTACCATTATGTGGGACTTCGAATCTCTTTGAAGGTCTCTAAGAACTTTCTTTATGAATTTGGGTGCTCCTGTGTTGGATGAATATCTATTTAAGATAGATCATCTTGTTGAATTGAATCCTTTACCATTATGTAATGCCCTTTGCCTTATTTGATCTTTGTTGGTTTAAAGTCTATTTTGTTTGAAACTAAGATTGCAACCTCTGCTTTTTTTTTTTTTTTTTTTTCTTTTTTTTTTTTTTTTTTTTGAGACGGAGTCTGGCTCTCTGGCCCAGGCTGGAGTGCAGTGGCCGGATCTCAGCTCACTGCAAGCTATGCCTCCCGGGTTCACGCCGTTCTCCTGCCTCAGCCTCCGGGGTAGCTGGGACTACAGGCGCCCGCCACCTCGCCCGGCTAGTTTTTTGTACTTTTTAGTAGAGACGGGGTTTCATCGTGTTAGCCAGGATGGTCTCGATCTGCTACCCTCGTGATCTGCCCGTCTCGGCCTCCCAAAATGCTGGGATTACAGGCTTGAGCAACCGTGCCCGGCCTGCTTTTTTTCTATTATCCATTTGCTTGGTAGATTTTTCTCCATCCCTTTATTTTGAGCCTATGTGGGTCACTGCATGTGAGATGAATCTCTCGAAGACAGCATACTAATGGGTCTTCATTATCCAACTTTCCACTCTGTGTCTTTTAGTTGGGGCATTTAACCCATTTACACTCAAGGTTAGTATTGATATATGTGAGTTTGATCCTGTCATCATGATGTTAGCAGATTATTTTGCAGACTTGTATAAGTGATTGCTTCATAGTGTCACTGGTCCATGAATTTCAGTGTGTTACGGTAGTGGCTGGTACATCTTTTCCTTCCATATTTAGTGTTTCTTTCAGAAGCTCTTGTAAGGCAGGTCAGGTGGTAGTGAATTCCCTTAGTATTTGCTTGTCTGAAAAGGATCTTATTTTTCCTTACTTATGAAGCTTAGTTTGGCCAGAAATGAAATTCTGGGTTGCAATTTCTTTTCCTTAAGGATTCTGAATATTGGCCTTCAATCTCTTCTGGCTGGTAGGGTTTCTGCTAAAGTGGTTCACTTATTAGTCTGATGGGCTTCCCTTTGCAGGTAACCTGATCCTTCTCTCTAGCTGCTTTTAACATTTTTTTTTTTTTCATTTCAATCTTGGAGAATCTGATGATTATGTGTCTTGGGGATGATCTTCTTGTGAAGCATCTTACCGAGGTTATCTGCATTTCCTGCATTTGAATGTTGGCCTCGCTAGGTAGGTTGCAGAAGTTCTCAGGGATGATATCCTGATATATGTTTTCCATATTGGTTCCATTCTCCCCATCTCTTTCAGGGACAAAAATGAGTCATAGATTTTGTCTCTTTACATAATCCCATACTGCTTGGAGGTTTTGTCCAATCCTTCTCATTTTTTTCTCTGTTCTTATCTGACTGTCTTGTTTCAGAAAGCCAAGCTTTAAGCTCTGAGATTCTTTCCTCTGCTTGATCTATTCTGCTATCAATAATTATGATTTCATTATGAAACTCTTGTGGTGTGTTTTAAGCTCTTATCAGGTCACTTATGTTCTTTCCAATATGGCCATCTTGTCTCTCAGTTCCTGCATTATTTTATCATGATTTTTAGCTTTCTTGGATTGGGTATCAACATTGGGTACTCGTACATCTCAATGGTCTTCATCCCTATCCTTATTCCGAATTCTATTTCTGTCATTTCAGCCATCTCAACCCTGTTCAGAACCTTAGCTGGAGAGGTGATGCAGTCATTTGGAGGAAAGGAGGCACTGTGGCCTTTTGAATTGTCAGGGTGCTTGTACTAGTTCTTTCTCATCTTCGTGGGCTTATCTGCCTTTAATCTTTGAAGTTGCTGACTTCAGGATTTTTATTCTTTTATCCATTTAATGACCTTCGGAGTCTGTGGTATAATCAGACTCTGACTGACTTCATTTCTAGGAGATTTTAGCGGGGCGACACTCAGCTCCCAACTCCTAGATTGCATGCTGTAGCTCTGGAGGACTTGTACTGGGCCCTGACTTTGTTCTCTGGCTTCTTGAGGTTAGGAATCCACAGTGTTGGGGGTGGCTAGGTGCTCCTGGACCCCTGGTTCCTATACTCTGATGGGTGGTATCAACCAAAGCATTTCATAGTGTAGTGACAGTGGGATCCATCCTTGTAGTGTCAGCTATGGCAGAGTGCTTGTAGGTGCCAGGGTGCCTGCCTCCCTGCAGGCGTTCACCACAGTGGTGGAGGCAATGCACCGATGGGGATTGGCTGTTGGCAACTGTGCATAGTCATTCTGGAGATGGTGGTGGCTTGGGAGTAAGGTGCTGGCAGGCACAGGTCTGGGTGCCTTCTCTGTGCTCCACAAGCAGGAGTGGTCACTCAGGATAGGGGAGGATCTGCTGTTCTCTGCACAGTGTTAATGCAAGGATGGGGCACTGGTGGGAGTGATGCTGGCTGGATCAGTGCATGCCAAGACTATATCTGCAATGGCAGCTGACAAATTGGAGGGGGAATGGGGGCAGATTGCACTCCTGTGCTCTAGCAAAGCAAGGAAAGCAAAACCTCCTTTCACAAACACATGCCAGCAAAGCAATGTGGGGAGTTCCATGGGCCCAAGGGAAGCTGCAATATAGGGAAGGAGCATGGGGACTGGTGAGTGGTTGTAGGGGCCTACAAGCCACAGAGCTCTCCACAGGTCAATCATGTTCTGCCAGTGCAGAAGCTATGGTGCGGGCCTCAGGGCACCTGAGACTCCCCTGCAAGCAGGCATGGCGAGACTGTCCCCCACACTCATGAAAGGCCAGCAGACCAAGGGGTGCTCAGGTGGGACCACCCTCTCTGATGGGCAAGACTGCTCTGCAGAGTTCAGGTCAAACAGTTTCCCTAGGGCTGAAGTCTCTTTTGGGAGCAAGCTGAGCCTAGGGAGATGGCCATCCCTGACCATGCCCCACTGTAGATGCTCCCACACCAAATCTTCTGGGCTCCACATCATCTGGCTTGCTGCCCCTACCTCTTCACCAAGCAACTCTTCCTGACAATTCCAGTATCTGTGGTGGTCAAGGGATTTCCTCCTGCAGGGGTTTCAGAGGCCAATGGCAAGAGTAACTTGCTCCTTGCCAGTTCAACTTACTCATTTCCCTGGAGCTGTTGTGGGTCAGAAACAAGTCCTGGTGCATGGTAGCCCCATGCAGAGTTCCCAGCTTTCTCCCACTTCAGCACAGCTTCTGTGTCTTCCCTCCATCCACTCTCAGTGCCTTCCTTCTGAAGATCTGTTAGGATCATGCCAGTCATCTTGATCCCTCGGTGAGAGTTGTTTCACCGGACTCCATCTAGTCAGCCATCTTGCCCTCCCTGACCTACACTGCGAACTTTTATCCAAGAAAAAACATAGCCGTTCAACATGAAAGGGAAAGAAAACTTCAGATACGGAGAAAAAGAAAGCAGGGAGCAGCTCATCTGGCGGGGTCTAGCAGAAAATTGTGAGTGAATCATCAATGCATGATACAGGGAGTAATTGTCTCTGTGATACACATTCTCACTGAAGAACCAGGGAATCCAGGTCATGGAGGAGCTCCCTGACCCTTTTACGCCCTGTATCTGACTTGGAGAGCAGTCAAGAGACTGTGAAAAGGAACAGCACTGGGAAGTATCCTATGCATGCTCCCAGACTAGGCACTGATAAAAGGATGCCATTTCTGATCCTAGCTCACTTGGGAACCTGCCAACTAGCATAGGTAGCCATTACTTGTTATGAGAGTCTCAGGCTAGGGATTTGCAATCTGGGCTCAAGCAGGGGAGGAAACTCCATGTCCAGAACTGAAGGGTGATTGAGGCATGGGCTCCAGCCTTGGGCACTGGAGTTTCTTAATGAGACTGGACTGGGAAGGGTTTACCCTGAGAGGTGTGGTTTTGACCTGGCTGTGTGTTTTGCAGCCTGGTGTGGATTCTTGGTCTGAGGGTTTATGTTATTTATGTTACTTGGCTAACTACCTCAATTTGCTGCCAGTGTCAAGTCATGGGAGAGAGACTTACAAGGCTGGAGGCATGGGAATAAAGTGGGTCTCACTACCACTTGCTAGGTTGTAGAGCTCTAGCTGCCCTCTTTGCCTGTGCTAGGTCTTTGGCATGACAGCAGTTGTTCCACTTCTTGCTGGGGCATTTTTCCAGGGACCACGGACTGCCCCCATCCGCTATTGGGGCTGGGGCTTGCATCTGCCACCAAGGGACCCAAATACAGGCTTGCCTGGCCTAGCTCTGCCTCGGTTCTCTCCCCAACTCCCTTGGGGGCAGAGCACAGGACCAGGACTACGGAGTGTTTTAGGGCCCAATACATTGCCTGGGACATCAGAGTACTTCTCCTCATTAACGAAGGTCAAGTATAAACCCTACTGTCATCACTGCATTTGACTGTCACTTGTAAGCACCACTTGCTGGCCTGGAGGTTGATCTGCATAGCCCATTACAACATCTGCTAATGCAAGTAAGTGCACAGTGCTCAAGAAGGAGACAAGCTTCATGTGATCTCTGCTACCACCACTGCCCATGCCACTCCTGCTATTCAGGAGACCTTCAGCATGCCAACCTGTCCAGTACCTCAATACTACAACTGGCATTTGAGAAAGATACCACACTAAGGCTATTTATATCCAAGGAAATCATACAAAGTCTATACTACTGAATATAAACAGAAGTAAATCCATATGACCCAACTTAACATACGTCACAATCACACCTTCAAGAAAAAAATGTCCCACACCAATGAAAGTAAATTCAAAAACAATAAGAAGAGAATGATTCTTCAGATGCCAAAAAATCAGCATAATAATATTGGAAATATGAATAAGCAGGATGCCACAACATCCCCAAGAGAACATGTTAACTCTGTAACAATGGGTCCTATCTAAAATAAACATTGTAAAATGCCAGCTAAATAAATTAAAATATTGATTTTAAAGAAGCTTAATGAGATGCAGAGAAAACTGAAAACCAATAAAAAGAAATGTGAAACCCAATAAAAAGAAATCAGAAAGGCAATTCAGGATATGATCAAGAAATTGACCAAGGAGACTGATTAAAAAAAAAAAAAAAAAAAAAAAAAAAAAAAAAACCCAGAACTCCTGCTCCTGGAAATTAAAAATTCAAAGAAAGAATTACAAAATACAGTTGCAAGCTTCAACAATTAACTAAACCAAGCAGAAGAAAGAATCTCACAACTGGAACATAGATCTTTTGAACTGATCCAGTCAGACAAAACTAAAGAGAAAAGAATAGAAAAGAATGAACAAAGCCTTCAAGAAATATAGTGGTACATAAAGCAACCAAACTTAAATTCATTGGTATTCCCAAGGGAGAAGAAAAAAGCAACAAATTTGGAAAATCTATTTTAGGAAATAATTGGTGAAAACGTCCCTGGTCGTTTCTGTTTTTAGGTTTTTTTGTTGTTGTTTTTGTGACAGGGTCTCACTCTGTTCCCCATGCTGGAGTGCAATGGCATGATCATGACTCACTACAGCCTCAACATCCCTGGGCTCAGATGATCCTCTCACCTCAGCCTCCTGAGTAGTTGGGACAATAGGTGCACCCCACCATGCCCAGCTAATTTTTCTATTTTTCATATTTTTGTAGAGTTGGGGTTTTTCCATGTTGCCCAGGCTGGTTTCTAACTCCTAGGCTCAAGCAATCTCCCTGTCTCAGCCCTGGGATTACAGGCATGAGCCACCACACCCAGTACTTCCCCAGTCTTGCAAGAGATTTAGACATCTAGACACAAGAGGCCCAATAAACACTAGAAAATACATTGCAAGGCAAACTTCATCATACCATATAGTCATCAGACTGACTAAAATCAATGTGAAGGAAAAAATCCTAAAATCAGCAAGAGAAATGCATCTAGTTACCTACAAAGGAGACCTCATCAGTCTAACAGTGGACTTCTCAGCAGAAATAAACCTTACAAACCAGAAGAGACTGGGATACTATTTTCAGAGTGCTTAAAGAAAAAAAAATTGTCAACAACAAATTTTTTATCCTGGCAGAATAAGATTCATAAATGAAGGTTAAATAGTCTTTCCTACATGGGGAAATGCTGAGGGAATTTGTCACCACTATACGAAACTTGCAAAAAATGCTCAAAAGAGTTCTAAACACAAAAACAAAATGTCAATATTTGCCATTATAAAAACACATGAAAGTCAAAAACCCACAGGTCTTATACACAAAGGAAGAAGACAAAGAAATCAAATGACAACATCACAGAACTCCAGCAAACCACAAAGACATAGAGGGAAGAAATAAACCAAAGAATCCACAAAACAACTATATAACAATGAACATTACAACCAGAAACACAATCTCAAATATCAATATAACGTTGTATGTAAATGAATTAAATGATATACTCAAATGATATCGACTAGAATCATGAATTTTTTAAAAGTAAACCAACTGCATACTGCTTATAAGAAATTCATCTTATGAAATTTGAAATTCACCTTATGAAACCAACAGCATATTGCTTATAAGAAATTCACCTTGATGGTAAATAAATGGACAAAAAATATTTCATGCAAATGGAAACAAAAAACAAGCAGGGGTAGCTATACTTACATCAGATAAAACAGACCTTAAGTCAAAGAAAGTAAAAAACAAATACAAAGATGATTATATAATGATAAAGGGATCAATTCAACAAGAGGATATAACACTCTCAAATATATATGCACTCAATACCAAAGCACCCAGATTCATAAAACAAATATTACTAACTTAACGAAAGAGATAGACAACAACACAATAATAGTGGGAGACTTCAACACCCTACTCACAGCATTAGATAAATCATCAAGGCAGAAAATTAACAAACACAATTTAAAACTTAAATTTGACTTTTTTTTTTTTTTTTTTTTTTTTTTTGAGATGGAGTCTCACTTTGTTACCTGGGCTGGAGTGCAGTGGCATGATCTCAGCTCACTGCAACCTCCACCTCCCAGATTCAATTGATTTTCTTTCCTCAGCCCCGCAAGTAGCTGGGATTATATGCGCCTGCCACCACGCCCTGCTAATTTTTGATGGAGGATTTTGGCTTGTTGCCCAGGCTGGCCTCGAATTTCTGGGCTCCAGCCATCCACCTGCCTCGGCCTCTGAAAGTGTTGGGATTACAGGTGTGTGCCGCCACGCCTGACCTCAAATTTGACTTTAGACTAAATAGACCTAACGCACGTGTACAGAACTTTCTATGCAACAACCACAGAATGTACATTATTTTCATTAGCACATGCAACATTGTCCAACATACACTGACCGTATGTTAGGCCAAAAAACAAGTCTCGATAAATTTTTAAATACAAAATTTTATCAAGTGTATTTTCAGACCACAGCAGAATGAAACTAGAAATCAATATCAAGAGGAGCTCTTTAAACGATACACATGCGTAGAAATTAAATAACATACCCTTGAGGGATCTTTGAATCAATGAAGAAATTAAGATGGCTATTTTAAAAATTGTTGAAATGAATTGAAAATGTAGACAAAACATACCAACACCTCTCGGATACAGCAAAAACTGTGCAAAAAGGGAAGCTTATAGCATTAAAAGCCTACATAAAAAACAAAATAGAACACAAGTTAACAACATAAGGTTGCACTTCAGGGAACTATAAAAACAAGAAGAAACCAAAACCAAAGTGAGCAGAAGAAAAGGTATAATACAGATCATAGCAGAACTAAATGAATAAATGAAACTGAGAAAGAAAAATCCAAAGGACCAATAAAATGAAAAGATGATTATTTAAAAAGATAAACAAAATTGATAAACTGTTTGCTAGACTAACCAAAAAAAAAAAAAAAATGAGACAGGAGATTTGAACAAACATTATGAGAAATGAAGGAGACATTATGACTGATACAATAGAAATACAAAAGATCATGAAACTACTATGGACAATTATGCACTCACAAACTAAAAAACACAGAAGAAATAAATAAATACCATTTCCCAAGTTGAGCCAGAAAAAAATTAAAATCCTGAGCACACCAAGAAAGAGTAGTGAGATTGAATCAGTAATAAAAAATCTTCCAACAAAACCAAAAATTCCCAGGACAATGCACAAATTCCATCAAACATCAGGGAACTAGTACCAAACTTGTTGAAACTGTTCCAAAAAATTAAGGAGAAGGGAATCCTCCCTAACTCATTCTATAAGCCAGTATCACCCTGATAACAAAGACAGACAAGGACACAAGGAAAAAATAAAACTATAGATCAATATCCCTGATGAACATAGATGCAAAAATCTTCAGCAAAATGTTACCAAACTGAATCCAAGAGTGCATCAAAAAGATAATACACTATAATCATGTGGGTTTGATTCCAAGGATGAAAAGATGGTTCAACATATGCAGATCAATACATGTGATTCATCATAAACGAATTTAGAGTAAAATCACATGATCATCTCAATAGATTCAGAAATAACATTTGATAAAATTCAGCATCCCTTCATGATAAAAATCCTCAACAAACTAGGTATAGAAGGTACATAGCTCAAAATAATAAAGGCTATATATGACAAGCTCACATCCACATCATAATGAATGGGGAAAAATGTTTAAAGCAATCCCCCTAAGGATAGGAACAAGACAAGGGATGCCTATTTTCACCTCTCCTATCAACATAGTACTGGAAGTCCTAGCCAAAGCAAACAGAAAAGAGAAAGAAATAAAAAGTATCTGAATTGGAAAAGAGGAAGTCAAATTATTTCCGTTCACTAGCAGTATGATCTAGAAACCCTAAAGACTCCTCCAAAAACTCTAAGATTTGATAAATGAATTTAACAAAGTTTCAGGATGCGAAATCAATGTACAAAAACCAGTAGCATTCCTATACACTAAGAACAATCAAACTCAGAACCAAATCAAGAAGGCAAGCCCATTTACAATAGCTACAAAAAATAAAAAATAAAATATCTGGAATTTATTTAACCAGAGAGGTGAAATATATTTGCAAGGAAAACTACAAAACACTGACAAAATAAATTGTAGATGACACAAAGAAATGGAAAAACATCCCATCTTCACAGATTGGAAGAATATTGTTAAAATGACCATACTGCCCAAAGCAATATACAGATTCAATGCAATCTCTATCAAAATACCAACATTATTTTTCACAGAATTAGAAAAAAATCTAAAATTCATATGGAACCAAAAAAGAGCCCGATAGTCAAAGTAATTCTAAGTAAAAAGAACAAAGCTAGAGACATTACATTATGTAAACTCAAATTATACTACATGGCTATAGTAATCAAAGCAGCATGGCCAAAGCAACCAGGAAAGAGAAAAAAATAAAAAGCATCCAAATTGGAAAAGAGGAAGTGAAATTATTTCTGTTCACTAGCAATATGATCTAGAAAACACTAAAGACTCCTCCAAAAAGTCTTAGATTTGATACATGAATTTAACAAAGTTCCAGGATATGAAATCAATGTACAAAAACCAGTAGCATAAAATAGATACCTAATCAATGGCACAAAATAGAAAACCCAGAAATAAAGCCACGTATCTACAGCTGATATTTCACAAAGGTGACAAAAATATCCACTGAGGAAAGGATGCCTTTTTCAATAAATGGTGCTGGGAAAATTGGATTGTCATATGCAGAAGAATAAAACTGGACCCATATCTCTCACAATATACAAAAGTCAACTCAAAATAGATTAAAGACTTAAATGTAAGACCTGAAACTCTTAAAATATCTAAGGAAAACCTAAGGAATACCCTTGTGGACATTGGTCTAGACAATGAATTCATGATTAAGACCTCAAAAGCATAAGTAATGAAAACAAAAATAGACAAATAGGACATAATTAATCTAGAAAGTTTCTACACATCCAAATAAGTAATCAACAATGTGAACAGCAACCTGCATCATGGGAGAAAACATTTGGAAACTGTGCATCTGACTGGTGACTGATATCCAGAATTTTCAAGGAACTCAAATGACAACAGCAACAAAACAAATAATCCCATTAAAAAGTGGGCAAAGGACACGAATAGACATTTTTCAAAAGAAGACATACAAATGATCAACTAACATAAAAAATGCTCAACATCACTATCATCAGAGAAATGTAAACTAAAACCACAGGGAGATGTCATCTTATACCTGTCAGAAGGGTGAGTACTAAAAAGTTTAAAAAAAAACAGGTGTTGGCATGAATGCAAGGGAACCCTTATACACTGTTGTTGGGAATGTAAATTAGTACAACCTCTCTGGAAAACTGTATGGATATTTCTCAAAGAACTAAAAATAGAACTACCATTTGATCCAGAAGTCCCACTACTGGGTATCTACTCAAAATAAAATATATAATTATATCAAAAAGATACTTGCAGTTGTATGTTTATTACAGCACTATTCACAATATCAAAGATATGGAATCAACTAAGTATCAGTAGATAGTTGGATAAAAAATGTGGTATCTATCTATCTATCTATCAATCATCTATTTTCTATCTTTCTATAATGGAATACTATTCAGTCATAAGAAAGAAAGCAATCATGTATTCTGAAGCAAGATGGATGGAACTGATTGCCATTATCTTAAATGAAACAGCTCAGAAACAGAAAGCCAAATACCATATGCTCCCACTTATAAATGGAAGCTAAATGATGTGTACACATGGACATACAGTGTGGAATAATAGACATTGGAGACTCAGGAGGAGGGAAGAGTGGGAGGGGGTGAAGGATGAGAAATTACTTAATGGATACAATATGCATTATTCAGGTGATGATTAAACTAAAAGCCCAGACTTCACTACCTCCCAGTATATCCACATAACAAAACTGCACTTATACCCCTTAAACTTATATAGATAAGAAAGATAGCTGCGATGATGTAATCTTTCCATTATTTCTGAATTTAAAAGAAATGTTTTTAGTTTGTAGCTCTTAAGTATGATTCTTGCATTTGGATTGGCGTTTACCGTAACTCATTAGATAGATAGATAAGTAGATTAGATAGATAGATATAGGTAGATAAATAGATAGATAGATAGATGAATGTGTATCTCTTCATATGTGTGCGTGTATATATATACACACATACATAAGTACATACATACACATACATATATATTCTTATTAATATATGCATAGAAGTTATTTATATCTCCTCATCTCATGTTAACAGTTTTCTTCAAAACACAGAATTTTGCTGATTTTCAGTATCTTTGGATATTATTATTTCACTTTTTAATCTAGTATGATGAGTTATAGTAATAGATTTCTTGGAAATGAATCATCTTTGCACTCCTAGACAAATTCCACTTATGTAATATATTTTAATAAGCTAATGCTTTATTTGTTATATTTGATTCCATATCTGAAATTGGTCTATACTCTTCCCTTGTTAAGGCTATTTTTGTTAAGGTTTCAAATAAATATTTTGCTGGCTTTTTCTAAATATCTAAAAGTTTTTTTTTCCTTTTCTTAGAAAACATTTAAATAATATTAAAGTTGGACCTAAATTAATCTCATTCTTTCCTGATCTATTAGATGTTAGCTGTAAATTTTTCTCTGAACTTTTTCACATATATTCTAATATTTTTATTGAAATTAGTATTTTTAAAATATTCTTTAATTTTAAATTTAATTTATGTATTTTATTCTCCATAGTCTTCTGCCATAGAGAGATACATCATACATAGAGGAAAAGTAGACAATTGATATGTTAAAGATACATATATATATATATATATATATATACACACACACACACACATTTGAGACAGTGTTGCTCTGTCACCAAGGCTTCAGTGGCAGGATCTTGACTCACTGCAACCTCCGCCTACTGGGTTCAAGTGATTCTCCTGCCTCAGCCTCCTGAGTAGCTAGGATTACAGGCATGAGCCACTGTGCCCGGCCAAGCATGTCCGTTTTTATTGCTAGAACTCAGTTTCCAATGGTGTTTGTGTATTAGCTTCATAAATACGCTTTTAGAGTTTTTACTATTAGAACTTTGAGTGCTCTTCCATTTGAATTTAACAGAAACTGTATTATGAGAACAAATGACTTATACCTCTAATTAGTCTCAACTTTATCTTGGTTCAAATCATACTAACAAATGCACCACATTGACTTAACACAAGGATAATCGAAGTCATAACTCAGATATTTATTGGGATTATTTTTTATTACAGAGTTTTCCACATGACATGGTAGTTGCTTTATGACTAGCTGTAGAACATTTTTTTCCCCAGGTGATAGTAACTGGATAACCTGATTTTTTTTTTTTAGCAACTAACACATTTTATGTTATGGACACTAACATATCTTTAAGACGGTCTTACTTTACTCTTTACTCAAGCATCTAGAAATATTACAGTCAAATTTTGGACCATCTCTAGGAATTGTACATGGTATCCAAGTATTTACTTTGTATAGATGTGCTATCTCTAACTTCACCTAATTACTTGCTGTTATTTTTCTTTTGCTCTCTGTTTTAGTTTAAAAGTGACAAAAATCTAATTTTATTCAAGGGACATAGATTCTACTCATACTAATTTAATCAAAGAGCAGGACTTATTATGTGATACTATTTTTTATAGAGCCCAAGGAAGAGAATTCTACCGAACCTGAGGAATTAGCTAGAGCAAACAACTGAAATACCATCAGGATTTTGTCCCCTTTCTGTACCTCTGTTCGTCTCTGCATAACACCTTTATATTTCTTTTCACTTGCAGTGTTAACTCCCACTCTGCATGGTGATACACGATCAATATGAACAATGGAAAATGCTATAATAAGAATCAAAGTAAATAAAAGTTCTCATTGTTATTCATTAGGTGAGTAGTATTGTTGATTTAACTTAAAGCTTTTCAGTTTCAGTATATGGATTTTTCTCACTTGTAAATTCAGGGTTACATGAGTGGGTTTGTTACATAGGTAAACTCGTGTCATGAGGGTTTGTTATACAGATTATTTCATCATCCAGGTATTAATTATTTTTCTTGATCTTCTCCCTCCTCCCACCCTCCACCCTCTGGTTGTCCCCAGGATCTATTGTTCCCATGTATGTGGCCATATGTTCTCATCATTTAGTTCCCACTTATAAGTGAGAACATGTAGTATTTGGTCTTCTGTTACTGCTTAGCTTGCTAAGGATAATGGCCTGCAGCTCCATCCATGTTCTTGCAAAGGATATGATCTCATTCTTTTTCATGGCTGCATAGTGTTCCATGGTGTACATGTACCACATTTTCTTTATCCATTCTACCATTGATGGGCCTTTAGGTTGATTCCATGTCTTTGCTATTGTAAATAGAAGTGTGTATATTTTTAAAACATTAAGGAATAAAAATAGAATTAAGGATACTGATCGATCTAATAAAATGGAGGAAAAAAATAATGAAAAAGGAAAAACATTGTTAAATGGCACACAATAATATGAGAGTAATACATCTACTATAAGGAACCATCATAAACACAAACAGATGAAATCACAGGGTAAAGCAAATTCTCACTTTGGTTAAAACTATAAAATTCAGCTATTCCTTGTTTATAAAAGATAGTAATAACAATGTTACAAAAGATTACAAAAAATAGATTTTAAATTCAATACATTATTATGGATTAGAGGACATTACATGATAAAAGGAAGAAATGATTTTGATGCTATATGACCCTAGCAATATACTATAATATACATGCAGTAAAAATTATAAATAGAAATAGATAGATATGCAACCATAGAGAAATATTTTTAGCTACATCATATAATTTTAAAAATTAGTTGCTTAGGCAGACAAAAATTTGGTTTCAAGATAGAGAATTTGAACCATACAATTTATAAGCTTCATATAGTAGCCATACACAAAATGTGTATGGAACAGAGAACACATTATTCCCAAGCACAAAATCTTTTAAAAAACAAACATGCATTGGCCACCAAGAAACTCTCAACAGAATTGGAATTAAATTGTTATAAGTTGTAAAGCTTGATGGTCAAAATATAGGCATTTGAAAAATTTTAAATGCATGCCAATAAAATGTATTGGTTAAAGAATAAATAATCAAATATTTATATATCAAATGGATGCCTGATAGATATAATATCAAGTGAAAAAAGAAGTTGCAGATTTGTAGCATTTTTTTTTTTGGTTTATAGAATGTAATTTTATTTTATGTTACTCTGCTGTTACATAGGGCATAACATTTTCACAAGGCTTTTTTGGGACTACAGTCAATGATTAGCAACACACAATAGTGGTCCAACTCTCTAAATAACAATCACTAGACAAACTGGACACCCTCTCACATGTGAACAAATCTGCATGGAAAAGTACTAAAGGTTTAGATTTGGACTTGTGTACTTTATTTCCCCTTTCTAGTGTATTAAGAAATGACATGCACTTTAATTTGCCAAAAGCAATGCTTGTATTCTGGCAGCAACATGCTCCTTCTATCACATAGAAAAGTGAATACCAGAACTACAAAGGCAGGAGGTGTAAGTGAATTTTTATTGGGAAGGGAGGTTGGCAACTTAAACAGCAGCAAATAAAGAGTGAATAATGAAACTCCCTGTTGCCACAGATATACAAGACCTCCTTATGTGATATAGGAGCCATTTTAATTCGTGACCCCTAGCCAGAGATGGCAAGTGCTTTTCCATTCAATCTAATACCTCCGGGTTCCTACTAAAAAGGAATACATTAAGAGCATGGAAAAGTTACTTATTGAAAGGAAATCCCTGAAGAGTAAGGGAGGGAATGTAGAAATTAAGAAGTTGTGTGGAACACTGTTTAAATTGTAATTAACTACATTTTCTTATCTTCACAGTAATACAAAACACAGTCACTTGCAGAACTGGTTCAGATTACTTAAATACCAGATACAGTTTTAGTCCTCTACATAAGTGTTTGGGAATTATTTATGTTTTTATGAAATGAAGCTATTAATACTTTTCTACAGCAGTACTGCACACCAGGAAGGCCAAGACAAACACAAATCAAGGAATGAAGTTTTCCCAAAGCTGCAGTGTGAAAAGACTATAAACAGTTGATTCCATACACATGAATGGATTTCTTTGCTATACGAAATCCAAGTGGAATGAGGAATGCAGATGTGTAAAAAGGTTTCTTGAAGGAAAGAAGGATGACACCCTGTATGGATTTAGTTTGCAGCACCTTCTGCCGCATAACATTCCTCCTGCACTGTCTGATGTCCAAAGGGTTAGGTTGTCTCTAACCAACTGCATGATGAGGGTGCTTTGTATGAGTCTTCATTCAGTGTATCAAGTTCAGCAATGGCCTCATCAAAAGCCGTTTTAGCCAGCATGCAGGCAAGCTCTGGGTTATTAAGAATCTCATAGTGAACTACAGAAAAGTTAAGAGCAAGCCCCAGGCGGATTGGGTGTGTGGGTTGCATCTCTTTCTTGCTTATATCAAATGCCTCTTGGTAAGTTCCTCGGGAATTATCTGTGGTTTGTTTTCGATCATCACCACATGCAACTTCAGCAAGGTACCGGAAGTAATCACCCTTCATTTTCAGATCGAAGACCTTACTCTCTGGATTAGTTGCAGTGGCTATTAAATATTTATCCAACAATTCCAGGACCGTGGTGCAGATGGATCTCAGCTCGGACTCCACTTTATCCCGATAGTCCTTTATCAGCTGCAACTTCATGTCGGAGGTGTGGGTCTTCTGCTGGATGCTTGAGATGACCCTCCAGGCGGACCTGCGGCCCCGGACTACGTTCTTGTAGGCCACAGAGAGCAGATTGCGCTCCTCGTTGGACAGCTCGGCGCCCTGCTTGGTCACTGCCTTCATGCAGGTGGCCATGTCGTCGTAGCGCTCGGCCTGCTGGGCCAACTTGGCCTTCTGGATCAGCTCAGTCTTCTCCATGGCGGGCGCGGGGCCGGGGCGGGGCAGAGGGCGAGCAGAGCCAGGGAGAGCGCTGACCCGGAGCGGGAGGAGCCTCGAGAGCTTCACCTCTCCGCGGCCACGAGGCTAATGTAGCATATTGTTTACATAAGGAAGTTGCAGATTTGTAACATAAATATATGTAAATTTAAACACAAAAAACAATATTACTATGCAAAAATACATAGACACTGGCTACTATAACATTCATAGGAATGATATAAAGTGTTTATAGGACAGTGGATACTTCTGGATACTTCTAGGAAATCAGGAAGCGGAAATAGTTATAGCTAAATCTGTAACATGTATAACATACAATTTCTTTTTTAAAAAAGATCTGAAGCAAATATGGTGAAGTGTTAATTTCTCTTAAATTTGGTTCTTGGATGACATGCTGTTTTTATTTTTTTCTGAATGTATAAAATATTTTGTAATTAAAATAAAATAACGTCTTTAAAGAAATGTTAGCAAAGTAGAAAACAAATGTCCTACAATCAGAGGAAATTGTTTCTATCTTGGCTATGTCATTAAGGAGAGTGTGGGACATTGCATGAATTATGTAATTTTATTGGGCTCCAGTTTCTTATGTTATAGAATTATTCTGAGAATTATATAAGATTTCTATAAATTGTTCACTTAATTTTGAACTGCCACATGGTAGTTGCTCACCAAATATTTATTCTCACATTTGTTGAATGAGTGAATGACTAAAGGAACAAGCATGAGTGTGTTCTAGGATCATGAGTAAGCAATGCATACTCTTTCTCAATTTATAATCCAGAAATATGTCTGATAAAGTAAACAAGAGATAATTGTATCTGTATCTTTCAAGAGGTGCATAGCGAGTCTTGTTATTTTCTGAATCTCATCTTTTGATAGCAGCAAGCAAAGCATTACTTTTTGCCACATAAGAAAGCTGCACCTTTAGTCATCATGCTTATTATTTGTCCTGATTTAAAGATTTTTCCAGTGTATGGTTCAAAGAATAAATCCTAGGTGGCCTCCTCAACAACATCTATTTCCTCTAGAAATAAAATGGTGCTTAGATTTTTGGATATTATTTTCCTTGTGAAAATGATAGACTGTGTGTTTGGTAATAGTTGTCCTTATGGTAGTTAAAAGAAAGCTTTTCTCCATTCCCCAAAAGGCAGGACTCCGTCAAGTATCTGCGGAACTAATATCAGACTCCCATCCTTGAACAAGAAGTTTCTGGGCTACATAGTGCCAAAATAACCAGTTGAAAGGTGAATAATTTAGTCAAGATGATTTTGTAAAATTCTTTAGAAGAAAATATGTTCAGTGTAAAGAAATTAATTGGCCATTTCCCTGAACTCAACCTCTTTTCAAATGAATTTATCAAAACCATCTGTATGTCTAGACACGGCCAAAGATACAGTATTCCCACTGGTATATTAAGTAACAAAAATGAACAAATTAGAAAATTAATAGTTCTTTAGGGAGTATTAGTAATCTTGGTAAAAGAATTGAAGGGAAAGTTTAAGTTTAAATCTAAGCCTATGTTCTTATTTTCCCAAGATGAGTAATTTATTAAAATGTTAATTTCAAAAAGAGTGAATTTACCATCTGGAGGTAATATTTTACAAGCTATAACGTAATTACCTAAGATATATCTAAAGCAGTTCTAAGAAACATGCTGCAAGTTTTTTTCTTTGAGGAACTAATGGGTGGGATTCTTGATTTTTATGACTGACAGCAATACAGTCATCTCTTAATATCTCTGCAGATACCAAAATCCATGGATGTTTAAGTTCTTTATATAAAATGGCATAGTATTTGCATGAAACCTATGCACATTCTCCTGTATACTTTAAGTCATCTCTAGATTACTTATAATACTGAATATAATGTAAATTTTATGTAAATATCTATTATGCCATATTTTTATTTGCATTTTAAAATTATTGTTTTGTTTCTACTTGTTGTTTCTTTTCTTTAAATAATATTTTACATCCAAAGTTGATTGAATCACCAAAGGCAGAACCCATGGGTACAGAGGGATGATTGAATATGAAATCATTGAACAGTAATCATGTAGATAATTTTGACTTGAAAAGTAAGAAGATTATGTGCTTAGGATTTTCATTTGGTCCTAGTAAAATTCTGAGTTACACAAATATTCCAAAAGTTTACTGGAAAAACAACCATTCTTTTTTCGTAGACTTAAAATTTTTATTTTTATTGACAAATATTAATTTTACATATTCACGGGGTACATAGTGATGATTTCTTCTGTTTCATCATTGGTCGTATGTATGGAGAGAGGTGATGTGAGAGAAAGAATGACTAAGTAAAACTATGACTTAGTCATGCTAGATCTGCGATCCCATGCGAAATGTACCACAGTGCCTAGACCATGATTCTAGTTTTAAAATTTTGTTTTGCTTTTTTTTTTTTACAACTGTATTGAGATATAATTCATTTACTTCCCATTTTCTGGGATTGTCTTTTCACTGTCTTGATGAAAGTGAAACAAATATTTTTAATTTTGATGAAGTCCAACTTATCTATATTTTAAATTTTTTCTTATGCTTTTGGTGGCATGGGAGGGCTAAGAGAGCTTTGTGAAGCAATGTCATGAAGATTTACTGCGTGTTTTCTTCTGTGAGTTTTATGCTCTTTACTTTTACATTTACATCTATCTTCTACTTGGAGTTACTTTTTATGTACTGTGTGAGAACAGGATTCGGCTTAACTCTCACACGTGGACATCCAGTGTCCCAGGACTGCATGTAAAAAAGAGAATTCTTTCTCCACTTAATTGTCTTAGCACCCTTGTCAAAAAATCAGTTGATTATAAATGTGAGGGCATATTTTTGGACTCTCTAGTCCATTAGAGCAATAACACAAAAAGGCGCTCTATGGGGTTAATTTTTAATGGAGTCTTTTTCCTCTTTAATCCTGTGAACTATTGAAATTCTGTTTGCTGAGCATAATCTACTGCATACACACACATACATAGACACACACACACACTTACACACACACACACACACACACACGGGGTAGGGGCGAGATCTATGTTCTCAGTTTTATTCCACCCTATATTCACTGGGCTGTTGCTGCTTCAATCACCTTCTCTCTTTCTCAGTTTTTACATTTACCCTTTCTACTTGTTTCTTTCCTTATATCTATAAGTACCTTCAAATTTTGCTAGATCAACAGTAAAGAAACCCAAAATGTAATCCTTCAGCCTTCAAGCTTTCTTTTCTTTTCTTTTCTTTTTTCAGTTTTCTTTCTTTTTTTTTTTTTTATTATTATACTTTAAGCTCTAGGGTACATGTGCATAACGTGCAGGTTTGTTACATATGTATACTTGTGCCATGTTGGTGTGCTGCACCCATCAACTCGTCAGCACCCATCAATTCATCATTTATATCAGGTATAACTCCCAATGCAATCCCTCCCCCCTCCCCCCTCCCCATGATAGGCCCCGATGTGTGATGTTCCCCTTCCCGAGTCCAAGTGATCTCATTGTTCAGTTCCCACCTATGAGTGAGAACATGCGGTGTTTGGTTTTCTGTTCTTGCGATAGTTTGCTAAGAATGATGGTTTCCAGCTGCATCCATGTCCCTACAAAGGACACAAACTCATCCTTTTTTATGGCTGCATAGTATTCCATGGTGTATATGTGCCACATTTTCTTTTTTCTTTTTTTTATATTTTAACATACTTTAGTTTTTTTTTTTTTTTGATCCTTTCCTTACTCCTTATACGAAAATTAACTCAAGATGGATTAGAGACTTAAATGTTAGGCTTAATACCATAAAAACCCTAGAAGAAAACCTAGGTGGTACCATTCAGGACATAGGCATGGGCAAGGACTTCATGTCTAAAACACCAAAAGCAACGACAGCAAAAGCCAAAATTGACAAATGGGATCTCATTAAACTAAAGAGCTTCTGCACAGCAAAAGAAACTACCATCAGAGTGAACAGGCAACCTACAGAATGGGAGAACATTTTTGCAATCTACTCATCTGACAAAGGGCTAATATCCAGAATCTACAAAGAACTCAAACAAATTTACAAGAAAAAAACAAACAACCCCATCAAAAAGTGGGCAAAGGATATGAACAGACATTTCTCAAAAGAAGACATTCATACAGCCAACAGACACATGAAAAAATGCTCATCATCACTGGCCATCAGAGAAATGCAAATCAAAACCACAATGAGATACCATCTCACACCAGTTAGAATGGCAATCATTAAAAAGTCAGGAAACAACAGGTGCTGGAGAGGATGTGGAGAAATAGGAACACTTTTACACTGTTGGTGGCATTGTAAACTAGTTCAACCATTATGGAAAACAGTATGGCGATTCCTCAAGGATCTAGATCTAGATGTACCATATGATGCAGCCATCCCACTACTGGGTATATACCCAAAGGATTATAAATCATGCTGCTATAAAGACACATGCACACGTATGTTTACTGCGGCACTATTCACAATAGCAAAGACTTGGAATCAACCCAAATGTCCATCTGTGACAGACTGGATTAAGAAAATGTGGCACATATACACCATGGAATACTATGCAGCCATAAAAAATGATGAGTTTGCGTCCTTTGTAGGGACATGGATGCAGCTGGAAACCATCATTCTTAGCAAACTATCACAAGAACAGAAAACCAAACACCGCATGTTCTCACTCATAGGTGGGAACTGAACA
>NC_045435.1:131955866-131971363 GCF_002776525.5 Piliocolobus tephrosceles
ATGGATGCAGCTGGAAACCATCATTCTTAGCAAACTATCACAAGAACAGAAAACCAAACACCGCATGTTCTCACTCATAGGTGGGAACTGAACAATGAGATCACTTGGACTCGGGAAGGGGAACATCACACATCGGGGCCTATCATGGGGAGGGGGGAGGGGGGAGGGATTGCATTGGGAGTTATAACTAATATAAATGACGAATTGATGGGTGCTGGCGAGTTGATGGGTGCAGCACACCAACATGGCACAAGTATACATATGTAACAAACCTGCACGTTATGCACATGTACCCTAGAACTTAAAGTATAATAATAAAATAAAATTTAAAAAAAAAATCAAGCTTTATTTTCAAGCTATATTTCCTTCTCATTCTTTCCCTTTATCACTTGTCTTCTCAAACATCTGTGTATGTGAAGATTTACCTTAATTATAAAATAGTAAAAACATCATAGGGAAAAATATTAGTTGTCAGAAATGCATTCTTAATACTCTCTTCAATTTTCATTTACTCCTCACTCCCATGACGATCTCTAGTCTGTAGCTACCTGCAATCTCAAGCTGCTGTTCCATACACAAATATGGCCCTCCAGAAGTAAAATTCATTTAAAAATGCAATCGGATTTGTCATGAGCTTAACAAGCTGATTTTGAAACGTAAATGAAAGAGCAAAGGATTAACAGTATCTAAGACATTTCCAAAGAAGACTGCTCTAACAGATGATAAATTTTTAATGAAGTTATAGCAATGAAGGCATTTTGGTATGAGCACAGAGATAGATAAAGTAAACCAATGAAATATAGTGAGTCTTGGAAGAAATCATTGAAATATACAGATTCAGCTTATATACCACAGTGTATTTCTCTTGCTTGCTTGTGCTTTTCCCATGGTCTTATAGGGTTATGGCACACCCCAGAGAAAAAATATCATGTGTATTTCATGAATGATAGACAGGGGTCTGGGCTGGTACTGGCATTATGGTCCTCTGGTTGGAGTGAGGACTTAGAGATTTCTGGTAATAGATGGAAAGTGGGCTCAAGTCTATTTCACTGGGGGTTCAATGGGTCTGTAAACTCAACTTGTGGTTATTTCCCCAGTTCTAGAATTTACAACTGGGAAAGATAGCTATGGATAAGACCCTCATATTTGCTTCTGGACCTTTCAGGAAAAGGGTTGTTATGAAAGGAATGGACAAATTTAATCAGATGTAGCCCAATTACACCTGCTTTACCAGATGTAATATCTTTGCAGGAGCAGATCAGCATAGCTTCTGGCTATTGTTTGACAACACATTCTTCATTTCTTGAGTAGAGAAGTATAATAACACAGTTTACTTTATACAGCAAGGCAGTATACATTCACTGTTTTGCTTTAGAGTTTTCATGCTAACTCTCTTATTTGTCATAAAAAGGGAACTGACAATACTATCACTTTACTTGAACTCTGCTTGGAAAACAGTGATACTTAAGAAATTCCCACGCAGCCTTCCAGTTCGGCAAAGAACCACTCTTTTCCAAATGACTTGGATAAGACTCACAGAAGAACCTTGACTTACCTATGACAAGGCCAGACCTTCCAAATTCCCCTTCTTTGCTTAATAACTGAGTAGCTGAACTGTTTGTCCCATTCATTAACTTTTTTTTTTTTTTTTTTTTTTTTTTTTTTGAGACGCCCAGGCTGGAGTGCAGTGGCCGGATCTCGGCTCACTGCAAGCTCCGCCTCCCGGGTTTACCCATTCTCCTGCCTCCCCCTCCCGAGTAGCTGGGACTACAGGCGCCCGTCACTTTGCCCGGCTAGTTTTTTGTATTTTTTTTTTTAGTAGAGACGGGGTTTCACTGTGTTAGCCAGGATGGTCTCGATCTCCAGACCTCGTGATCCGCCCGTCTCGGCCTCCCAAAGTGCTGGGATTACAGGCTTGAGCCACCGCGCCCGGCCACACTAACTTGTTTTGACTCAGCTTTCATCAGCAACTCCCCACTTAGGTCCCTGAACTGTCACTTGTCCCTGAAATTAAATAAGCATCGAACCCAAAAGCAACCTTTTATATGCCCCCTTCTAAGAACTGGCCGACTACAGAGAAAAACATTTGCTGATCAACTTTTCCATCAAGTCGGCTGCTCATTCACTTCCCCATACCATGTTCTTCCTAGCTCTGTTTACTCTCCTTATAAAAGAAAAGCATTTTATGCCTGACCCTTAAGACCTTTACAAGTCTTATGGTAGATCTTACGGTGAGAACATTCTCTGTATTACAGTAGTCCCCCTCTCCTTATTATAATAATCTTCTTAAATAAAATTCCTTTTTATCTAAGCCTGGATTTTTGAAATTGGCAGCACAAAGTATGCAAATACTGGTAACTCACATTAATGTTCACTATAGGATATAATACTTTTGAGGAGATCCTCAACAACCAAGGGATTAGAATGACTCATCCTCTGCATGTTGGCCAGCCTCTGTCCTGATCACCTCAATATTTATACAGTGGGTAGAAAGCTTCTATTTTGGTAGAAATTAATACTCTATGAGCAGAGCGTCTATTTTGGTCGGAATACAAATCATGTATGAGCTCAAGATCACAGGCACTCTCTCACCAGGGCTGACTTGGCATCTTCCACTGCTGAATGTGCAAGTACTGGCAATAAAGACCAATGCTGACTACTTAATACAACACCATTCCTCAGGAATGCCAGCAAATGGCTCGGTGGAAGTTCTACTGCATTTTGGAGGGAGCAGCAATTAGTTCCCACCAGAGGTGTTACATATTCTAACTATAGGTTTTCCCAGCCTGCCACAGTGCTGTCAGTAGAACTGCCATCTAAAGAATTGCAGAATCTCTGATCTTTTGACATGATATCCCATACAACATTACCTCAGAATAAGAAACCAATTTTAGACAAATGAGTTACAACCTTAAGGGCAGAGAGGAAACATGTCTAGAACCCAGAGGATTCACCACACAGATTTGATGCTTCTGTGCCCATTGATAACTACACATGGGCAGTAACATCAAACATGGCCCAACAATAACAAGGCAAGTAAGAAATCAGACCCATTGGGTTCGAACATCTGGATGACCCCAGTAGGGTGACTAACTCACCCCAATTTGCCTCAGACTTTGCCAGTTTTTAGCACTGAAAGTCTTGCATTCCAGAAACCCCTTTGTCTAGGCAAAATAAAGTTTGAAACTGAATCTTGCCTCCCAGAAACATCTCAATTGCAAATTGGGATGAGTGGTCAACTTACCCCAATAAGGAAATAACTCAAACCATTTAAAGGGCTGGTCACAAGTGAGGAAATCTAGAATGGATGGTAGAGGAGGCAGATGATGAATATAATCAATAAACTTAGAATCAGTTGTAACAGCATGAACTTTATTAACCTCCCTTGAAATCTTTGCAGCAGATTACATCCATGTTTAAAGATCGGACTTTCACATCATCTTTTGGGGAAGAAATAATGAGGTAGGCATTATTATTATAACAATTTTACAGGTGACACAAGTGATATTGAGAGATTACGTAAATTGCCAAAGGTCTCAAAGCTAAAGATTTGAATACAAGTCTCCCTGATTTCCAGTCCTGGAGTTCTTTATCACTATGTCATGCAGCTGTGTATCTATGCTCATGTCCCCAACTAAAGTATAAATTCTTAGGGAGAAGAATGCATATCTCATTTATTTTTGAATTAAATGATTAGTTACTAAAAGTGTTATTATAGCATATAATAGTATTAAATGTTAACTTCCGTCTTGTGTATATCTCACTTCACCTTGCCATTATTTTATTTTGTTGAATTGAATGTAAGGACATGCTGCTCACTTCTTAATTTAAAATTACTTGAAGAAAATAAAAGCTTAGAGGGGATATCCAAAATACTTATTCATGTTAAGGTAACACAAACCAACATAAACAGGAAAAAGGATATGATTTTTTTCCTCTAAACTGGCACTGTACAACAGGACTTTCAGGAATGCTGGAAGGATTCTGTCCAAGCAGTTCAATATGGTAGCTACTAGCCACATGTCGCTCTTGAGCACTTGAAACGTGACATGCAACTGAGTGATTGAATTTTTTATTTTAGATAATTTAAATTTATTGGAAAGCACAGGTTTAAATTATATAAATTATAAAACTATGTAACAAGTGATAAAAGTTGCAGCTAAAGTCATTGATCAAATTATTCCAATAATTTCAATTCTGATGTGACTCTAGCTTCTATCTAAGCTATGTTTTGACTATGTCTCTTCCAACGATTTCTTCATTGAATTTATAGTCATTCATTACTGCGAATCCTGCCAGACCCCTGAGAGGGTGAGTTCACAGGCTGCCCTACTTCTTAGCTTTCTGTTTTCCTCACTGCCTTCTTGGCCTCTGGGTGACTCTTTCACCATGAACTACAGTGGTATTTGCCATACCATCCAGATGCTGTCTGTATGCCAAAAACTGGTGCTGGGAACATTTGAACCAGAGGACAAGGGAGAGAAAGGAGGCCAGAATGGCATAAAAATAGGAGATGAGGTGGGCTGGATTTGTCTCATCCTGATTGCCAAAGCCAATGCTTTGCCAGGACCTTGTTTCATTCTACAGAGTGGCAAGGGTCCAACTGATTGCAGTCCAGCTGATACATGGGACAAAGTCACAAGTGGAAAAGAAAAAAAAAAAAAAAAAAACGGGATAAAAGAAAGAAATATAAAGTATAAAAGATCGACTGGGATAGACAAGGGCTCAGTCAGGGCATCCTCTGAGGCTCAGACCCAGAGCAGGCCAACCCAGAGAGGATGGACAGTCTCATGTGATGCTCTTCTGGCCAGGGATCATTCATGAGGATAGGTTGCTTGCTGGAGTCTACTATTTTAGATGTCAATGGGAGTCTTCAGGATATGCATACCTACAGACTTCCCCCTATATACAGAGATTTATGTGTTCCACCAGGGATTAAACTGTCCAATAAACTGAGCTCCCCAAACCCACGTGAAGGAAGGCTAACACGCTGTAAGGGAATATATGCCACACAAGCAACTGTTTATGTCCTCGGTTAATAACTAAACTTGAAAACATGTGTGTCACTCCTTGGGCAGTGAGGCATCTCTTCAGGGGTTGAAAAAATAGGTCTTTCTTAGTATGCTGTGCCACACCCCCCCCCCCATCTTTTCAAATAAACAACAGGAGATTTATATCTTGCCACTATCTTCGATCTCAGCTTCAGTACCCAAAGGGGAAAATGTTTTGGAATTACAATGGGCATGCTGTTATAATTGGTATTGATTGGTTGATTTATTAATTTCTACTGCTTTTTAATACTGTTGCTCTTAGACTATTATCAGCCAGTACAGAATTACTGCAATATTTTAACAACCCATAAATTTGCGAACCCTGACGTTCCCATGGGAGTATCAGTCTTGAAGGTATATAATGGCTTTCTTGCTACTATTAGTATCCCACTATTTTGTCTTTGACACAATTTCCTTTCTCTCTCAGGTACTGTAAATTGTTTTAACATCTTGTTTGCTTCTCTGTCGATTGAATTCACAAGAGAATGGTACTTATCAGCCAGAGCCTGATAATTGAATAATTAATATTTTGAGTGATTTCTGGTTATCGCCCAGGGTTTACTAGTAAGGAAGCCCGTCTGAAAAGCAGTGATTTGACTAAAGACTTAGTGAAGATTTGCACTCTGGCCCCTTGAGCAACATATGTTACTCATGGCATGCCCAAACAGAACTGGACTCTGCTGAGGCAGGATTCAAAAGAAGGTTAGGATGTTCATTGATAAAGTCAAGTAGAGCAGAAGTCTCACTCTAGGTATCAGGAAGTATTTTATTTATTTATCTATTTAAGTAAATTAGTGAAATTTACCAAAGGACTTAGGGAGAATCATGGAAGCCAAATGCTGGAGTAAGAGTAATTAACATCATTTAGTTAGAGTTCTAGATAACAATTTCCAGTATTAAGGTCCCCCCAATAAGCCTAGCTAGGAGCTAAGGGCCTATCTCCACTCTGGCCTGAAAATCTTGTTTTTACTCTCAGCCCAGCAGATTCTTTTCTGTGACCTGATGACATTCTGTACTGGGATGCAGCAGCTTTGTTTCTGGGCCTTTACGACTATTTACAGAGCCCTCAGCCTTCCCATCTGTAAATGCTCAAAGTTCACTCCAAGTGCAGTCTCTAGAGTCCTCTGTTCCTCTCCAGTATGCTTGGTTAAATGCTCTGCCTATTATTTTATTGTGAACCCCAGGAATGAAGTATTTTTTGTTGGCCTCCTGCAGTCCTCTTTAACCTGAGAGTTCACTGGGCACAGCCCTTTCCCTGCCTGGATTCTTGGCCTCTTCAGAGCCCTATCCTGCCAGCTAGATCTGCTCTCTCAGACACGTGCTCAAGATAGGAAGTGTTACCCAGTGACTCAGCTTACTTTGGTAGTATGAGCAAGTTACTCATTAAGGTTTGACTTGAAGCGTCCCCACCCCATTGCAGGGAGACCTCAACATCTGGTTATATAACTACACATTCTACCAGCATTAACAGCCCAGCAAACTTATTACTGCAGGTACAGGGAATATTACCTGCTGAACAGATTGGTTTCTGACTGCAGATGAAAGATGTAATGTGGTAGTGATGGCTGATGACGGGGATATTTGGGTCAACTGAGAGGTCCTATAATTAGATACCTGAAAACAAACTCACTCTTGTGGCCAAATACTTTGAGAAATTAACCAATGCTGTCTCTCTATATAATATTTTCTCTCAGATTATCTGAATCTGCTTTCATTCTCAAGTGAGGTCTGTGGAAGGGCAAAAAGCCGTGCTATCTGAGAAAAAGTCATTTCCTGCTTTTGGTTTTCAAAAAGTTAAACCTTAGGGATTAAAGGAGTTTCTAATGAAAGTAAAATGGCTTAGTTAAAAAGAATAAAAGGAGGAAGAATGATCTTTCATAGACTAGCAAGAGATGACCACTGTTGGGGAGAGGGAAGCAGAAGGGACTATGTCCAGTGTCTCAGTCAGTTCAGGCTGCTATACCAAATTACCATAGACTGGGTGGTTTAGAAATACGTACTGATTTCTCACATCTGAAGGCTGGGAAGCTGAGGATAAAGGTGTCAGCATATATACTGTCTAGTGAGGGCCTTTTTCTGATTTGCAGATGGCCATCTTTTCATTGTGTTCTCACATGGCAGAGAGCAGAGAGAGCAACTCCCTTGTGTCTTTTCATATAAGGGCACCAATCCCATTATGAGGTCTCCATTTTCATGACTTAATTACCTCCCAGAAGCCCTACTTCCTAATACCATCAAATTCAGGGTTAGAATGTCAACATATGAAGTTTTATGAGACACAAACATTTAGTCCATAGCGTCCAATCTACTGGGTGACCCTGGGGAGGCAGTAAAAAGAGTGGCTGCATGGTATATCTGCACCAGGAATCTCAAACACCTACTATGGTAAATTAAAGGCAGGTAATGTAAACAGCTGATAAGGACCTGGTGTTTAAAAAAAAATCTTGCAGTGATTATAACAATGTCAATATCAACTGACTTCCTGTCTCAGCTTTGGGGAGATAATGAGGTTGAATGGGTCTGTAGCAAAAAGGAGAGGTAAACAGGCACCCAATTCTCAGCTTTTGTGGTATTTAACATGTGAAGAGGTGGTCCATTATTGCTAGATATTCTGATTTTCAAGAGAAGGCAGAAATTTTGGTATTTTTAGTGAACTCCCCTGACTTTTAAGCGTTGGCTTAAATGATTTTAACACATAGAGTGAGCCAAACAAAACACATCTGCAGGCCAGATGTAGATTTTTATGCCAATGATTTGCAACCTTTAGTCAAGGCAGGACCACAGGCCACCGTGGCAAAGATTCTTCTGAGGGTGGCACAGAAGCAGCAGAGGGGTTTGAAAGGGTTGGCCTGATGGAGTCATGCAGATAGAGGCCCTAATAACTTGCAAACTGGTGACCAAGGACCAGAAGATGCCTTCATTGCCAATGTTTTGGCCCCATGGCCTAACTCTGGGGGTGAGCAAGAAGTAGGAATTCTAATAAGCAATAAGTTCTAAAGGTAATTATTTCACCAGCCACGCAGGATGAAGGTTGAACACAGACATTGATTTGGGTTATGGAGAAAAGGCTGTGATAATTTTTGCACACAAGAATTTGTGGACCGAGATTTACATTTGCTATGTCCAGTGACTTGTCAGACACTGCAAACAATTCCTTGGTAAGCACAACATGACTTCCAGCATCCCACCTGTCAGGTATTCTCTGCATTTCCTTAATATTCAAGCCATCTAATGAGCTGGGTACTATGCTGTGAACTTTGTTATAGAGGAAGGAATTCTATTCCATGGAGAATCTAAACAGATAGTTGCCATACATTTTTAGCAGTTTTATTGAGGTATAATTATTATTTTTATTTTCTTTTTGAGACAGAGTGTTGCTCTATTACCCAGGCTGGAGTGCAGAGGCATGATCTTGGCTCACCACAAGCTCTGCCTCCTGGGTTCAAGCGATTCTCCTGCCTCAGCCTCCCTAGTAGCTGGGATTACAGGCACACATTACCACAGCCGGCTAATTTTTAGCATTTTTGGTAGATACAGGGTTTCACTATGTTGGCCAGGCTGGTCTCAAACTCCTGACCCCAAGTGATCTGGCTGCCTGGGCCTCCCAAAGTGATAGGAATACAGGTGTGATCCACCATGCCCAGCTGAGGTATTATTTATATAACATAAAATTTACCCTCTGTAATAGTGCAATTTGATGATTTTGGTAAGCATACAGAGTTGCGTAGTAATCACCATAACCCAATCTTAGAGCATTTCCATTATAGCAGACTGTTACTATGTGCCCCTTTACAGTGAATCCTTGCTCTGTTCCCAACCCTAGACAAATACTGATCTGCTTTCTGTCTCTATAGATTTTCCTTTTCTGGACATTTTATATAAGTGGAATCACAAAATAGATAATGTTTAGCATCAGACGTCTTTCACTTAGCTGATGTTTTTGAGGTTCATTCATGTTGAGGCATGAATTAGTTTTTTCTTTTTTTACTGAGTAGTATTCCACTGTACAGATGTACCACATTTAAAAAATACACTCACATAAAAATGTCCACTTGGTGGATGTTCTAATGGCTTTCAGTTTTTGGCTTTATGAATAATCCTGCCATCAATGTTCATGTACATGTCTTTGTGCATTCTGAGAGAAAGTGTTTCAATGTCAGCTATAGGAGTTTAGGAAAGGTGCCCATTTCATAGCCAGAAATATAGAAACTAAGGTATGCTTGGGGAATCAGGGAGTGATGTATATGCACAGAAAATAGTAATAGTAATAATAATAATAAGGAGGGAATATGTGGGTAAGGAAAAGAAAAGTAAATGGCATCCAATCTGGCCACAATGAGATGTACTTCAAAGAATATCCTCCCCCCCGCCCAATAATTTTACACACTCTCACACATAGTTGCATGTATCCTGAGCATCCCTAAGTTTTCTAGCCTCCTGAGATAACTGTTTTCATAAACATCAGGATGTCTGTTTCTTCTGCTCAGTATTTCTCGAAATTCCTGGATAGTACATGTCATCTCCTAGTTGCTGTCTATGATTCTATCTCTTTTTTAAATTTATAATTGATACATAATGCACAATATGATATTTTGATATATGTACATGTTGCATCCCTCCACCTTAGAAATGGCTCTCCTCTAGTTTCTCTTACATAGAGCATCTGTAGTGGTGGGAAACTGGAAAAAATAAGACAAAACAAAAGAAAACCTCATTCACAGGAAGACAGACCCACTGTTCAGAAACTATATGATGCTTTCTCTGAGCCTCAGCCCTAACCTTCCTGACTTGCTCTTGCAGTAAGGTCCACCAACTCCAGCGAAGTGTTGCATCTGTGTGGATGCTACAATGATAATAACTAATCAGTGGTCTTTCAATTATGACCACCCAAAAGACAAGATAGAGGAAACTCTTTCATCTCTTGATGTAAAAGCAGAAGGAAGGTGTTTGTATTCTATGATTTGTGGCTCCCAAACCACTAGTATCACTGGTCTTTTTGAAAATTAAGAAACTTTTAAGACGTCTACCTGGAACAGGTCTATGAAGAATGGTTCCAGGTTTTTGCTTTTCAAATTGCTTAAAACTGCTGACTTTGCCCCCATTCTGAGATATCTTCCATAGCCAAGAGCCCTGCACCAGCCGCGCACCATCTGAGCAATTCCTAGAGTGGTGCTGGTTGGTCAGTAGTGAACCTGTTATGAAGAGGAACTCTGATGATCTCATTTCCTATGTGTCACCAGAAGTCTTATGGTAGTGTAGCAGGGTTGAAGTGAAGGGGGCATATGGCTCTTCCAACTCCTGGCTCAAACAATGCACTCTACTCCTACAACCCAATCCTGCTCCTTTTATTTCGTTTGATTGAAGCCCTTGATGTCAGCCCTTTCTTTATTCCTTCAGTAGACTCAC
This sequence comes from Piliocolobus tephrosceles, assembly GCF_002776525.5. NCBI lineage: Eukaryota > Metazoa > Chordata > Mammalia > Primates > Cercopithecidae > Piliocolobus > Piliocolobus tephrosceles. Next base: position 131,966,324 of record NC_045435.1, read on the forward strand.
ACTTGCGCTATGCTATACAGCCAAATAATTATACCATAAATTGGAGGGTAAAAGCAAAGTTAGGGCTATAATTCAGGACTGTCATGAGAATTAAGTAAGTAAATACATAGAAGAACTAAGAATAGTGGCTGGCCAAGAGTAGACAATAAACAAATGTAAATGATCATGATGAAGACAAACATTACAATGCAGAGAAAAACTATACTGAATTTTTTTTAAACTTTTTTATTATACTTTAATTTCTAGGGTACATGTATACAACGTGCAGGTTTGTTACATATGTATACATGTGCCATGTTGGTGTGCTGCACCTATCAACTCGTCAGCACCCATCAACTCATCATTTCTATCAGGTATATCTCCCAATGTCATCCTTCCCCCCTCCCCCATTCCCACAATAGGCCCTGGTGTGTGATGTTCCCCTCCCCATGTCCAAGTGATCTCATTGTTCAATTCCCACCTATGAGTGAGACCATGCAGTGTTTGGTTTTCTGTTCTTGTGATAGTTTGCTAAGAATGATGGTTTCCAGCTGCATCCATGTCCCTACAAAGGACACGAACTCATCCTTTTTTATGGCTTCATAGTATTCCATGGTGTATATGTGCCACATTTTCTTAATCCAGTCTGTCACTGATGGACATTTGGGTTGATTCCAAGTCTTTGCTATTGTGAATAGTGCTGCAATAAACATATGTTTGCCTGTGTCTTTAGAGCAGCATGATTTACAATCCTTTGAGTATATACCCAGTAATGGGATAGCTGTGTCATATGGTATTTCTAGTTCTAGATCCTTGAGGAATCGCCATACTGTTTTCCACAATGGTTGAACCAGTTTACAATCCCATCAACAGTGTAAAAATGGTCTCCTTTCTCCACATCCTCTCCAGCACCTGTTGTTTCCTGACTTTTCAATGATTGCCATTCTAACTAGTGTGAGATGGTATCTCATTGTGGTTTTGATTTGCATTTCTCTGATGGCCAGTGATGATGAGCATTTTCTCATGTGTCTGTTGGCGGTATGAATATTTCTTTTGAGAAATGTCTGTTCATATCCTTTGCCCACTTTTTGATGGGATTGTTTGTTTGTTTTCTTGTAAATTTGTTTGAACTCTTTGTAGATTCTGGATATTAGCCCTTTGTTAGATGAGTAGATTGCAAAAATTTTCTCCCATTCTGTAGGTTGCCTGTTCACTCTGATGGTAGTTTCTTTTGCTGTGCAGAAGCTCTTTAGTTTAATTAGATCCCTTTTGTCAACTTTGGCTTTTGTTGCCGTTGCTTTTGGTGTTTTAGACATGAAGTCCTTGCCCATGCCTATGTCCTGAATGGTATTACTAGGTTTTCTTCTAGGGTTTTTTTATGGTTTTAGGTCTAACATTTAAGTCTCTAATCCATCTTGAATTAATTTTTGTATAAGGAGTAAGGAAAGGATCCAGTTTCAGCTTTCTACTTATGGCTAGCCAATTTTTCCAGTACCATTTATTAACTAGGAAATCCTTTCCCCATTTCTTGTTTTTCTCAGGTTTGTCAAAGATCAGATGGCTGTAGATGTGTGGTATTATTTCTGAGGGCTCTGTTCTGTTCCATTGGTCTATATCTCTGTTTTGGTACCAGTACCATGCTCTTTTGGTTACTGTAGCTTTGTAGTATAGTTTGAAGTCAGGTAGTGTGATGCCTCCAGCTTTGTTCTTTTGACTTAGGATTGTCTTGGCAATGTGGGGTCTTTTTCGGTTCCATATGAACTTTAAAGCAGTTTTTTCCAATTCTGTGAAGAAAGTCATTGGTAGCTTGATGGGGATGGCATTGAATCTATAAATTACCTTGGGCAGTATGGCCATTTTCACGATATTGATTCTTCCTATCCATGAGCATGGCATGTTCTTCCATTTGTTTGTGTCCTCTTTTTATTTCACTGAGCAGTGGTTTGTAGTTTTCCTTGAAGAGTTCCTTTACATCCCTTGTAAGTTAGATTCCTAGGTATTTTATTCTCTTTGAAGCTATTGTGAATGGGAGTTCATTCATGATTTGGCTCTCTGTTTGTCTGTTACTGGTGTGTAAGAATGCTTGTGATTTTTGCACATTGATTTTGTATCCTAAGACTTTGCTGAAGTTGCTTATCAGCTTAAGGAGATTTTGGGCTGAGATGATGGGGTTTTCTAAATATACAATCATGTCATCTGCAAACAGGGACAATTTGACTTCTTCTTTTCCTAACTGAATACCCTTTATTTCTTTCTCTTGTCTGATTGCCCTAGCCAGAACTTCCAACACTATGTTGAATAGGAGTGGTGAGAGAGGGTATCCCTGTGTTGTGCCAGTTTTCAAAGGGAATTTTTCCAGTTTTTGCCCATTCAGTATGATATTGGCTGTGGGTTTGTCATAATTAGCTCTTATTATTTTGAGATACTTTCCATCAATACTGAATTTATTGAGAGTTTTTAGCAGGTAGGGCTGTTGAATTTTGTCAAAGGCCTTTTCTGCATCTATTTAGATAATCATGTGATTTTTGTCTTTGGTTCTGTTTATATGCTGGATTACGTTTATTGATTTGCATATGTTGAACCAGCCTTGCATCCCAGGGATGAAGCCCACTTGATCGTGGTGGATAAGCTTTTTGATGTGCTGCTGGATTTGGTTTGCCAGTATTTTATTGAGGGTTTTTGCATCCATGTTCATCAGGGATATTGGTCTAAAATTCTCTTTTTTGGTTGTGAATCTGCCAGGCTTTGGCATCAGGATGACATTGGCCTCATAAAATGAGTTAGGGAGGATTCCCTCTTTTTCTATTGATTGGAACAGTTTCAGAAGGAATGGTACCAGCTCCTCCTCGTATCTCCGGTAGAATTTGGCTGTGAATCCATCTGGTCCTGGACTTTTTTTGGTTGATAGGCTATTAATTATTGCCTCAATTTCAGAGCCTGCTATTGGTCTATTCAGGGATTCAACTTCTTCCTGGTTTACTCTTGGGAGAATGTAAGCGTCCAGGAAATTATCCATTTCTTCCAGGTTTTCTAGTTTATTTGCATAGAGATGTTTATAGTATTCTCTGATGGTAGTTTGTATTTCTGTGGGGTCGGTGGTGATATCCCCTTTATCATTTTTTATTGCACCTATTTGATTGTTCTCTCTTTTCTTCTTTATTACTTTTGCTAGCAGTCTATCAATTTTGTTGATCTTTCCAAAAAACTATCTCCTGGATTCATTGATTTTTTGGAGGGTTTTTTGTGTCTCTATCTCCTTCAGTTTCGCTCTGATCTTAGTTATTTCTTGCCTTCTGCTAGCTTTTGAATGTGTTTGCTCTTGCTTCTCTAGTTCTTTTAATTGTGATGTTAGGGTGTGAATTTTAGATCTTTCCTGCTTTCTCTTGTGGACATTTAGTGCTATAAATTTCCCTCTACACATTGCTTTAAATGTGTCCCAGAGATTCTGGTATGTTGTATCTTTGTTCTCATCGGTTTCAAAGAACATCTTTATTTCTGCCTTTATTTCATTTTGTACCCAGGAGTCATTCAGGAGCAGGTTGTTCAGTTTGCATGTAGTTGAGTGGTTTTGATGATTTTCTTAGGCCTGAGTTCTAGTTTGATTTTACTGTGGTCTGAGAGACAGTTTGTTACAATTTCTGTTCTTTTACATTTGCTGAGGAGTGCTTTACTTCCATCTATGTGGTCAATTTTCGAGTAAGTGCGATGTGGTGCTGAGAAGAATGTATATTCTATCAATTTGGGGTGGAGAGTTCTGTAGACATCCATTAGTTCCGCTTGGTGCAGAGTTGAGTTCAATTCCTGGATATCCTTGTTAACTTTCTGTCTCGTTGATCTGTCTAATGTTGACAGTGGGGTGTTGAAGTCTCCCATTATTATTGTATGGGAATCTAAGTCTCTTTGTAAGTTTCTAAGGACTTGCTTTATGAATCTGGGTGCTCCTGTATTGGGTGCATATATATTTAGGATAGTTAGCTCTTCCTGTTGAATCGGTCCCTTTACCATTATGTAATGGCCTTCTTTATCTCTTTTGATCTTTGATGGTTTAAAGTCTGTTTTATCAGAGACTAGGATTGCAACCCCTGCTTTTTTTTGTTCTCCATTTGCTTGGTAGATCTTCCTCCATCCCTTTATTTTGAGCCTATGTGTGTCTCTGCATGTGAGATGGGTCTTGTGAATACAGCAAAATGATGGATCTTGACTCTTTATCCAATTTGCGGTCTGTATCTTTAATTGCACCATTCAGACCATTTACATTTAAGGTTAATATTGTTATTTGTGAACTTGATCCTGTCATTGTGATATTAGCTGGTTATTTATTTATTTATTTATTTATTTATTTATTTATTTATTATACTTTAAGTTCTAGGGTACATGTGCATAACGTGCAGGTTACATATGTATACATGTGCCATGTTGGTGTGCTGCACCCATCAACTCGTCAGCACCCATCAATTCATCATTTATATCAGGTATAACTCCCCAATGCAATCCCTCCCCCCTCCCCCCTCCCCATGATAGGCCCCAGTGTGTGATGTTCCCCTTCCCGAGTCCAAGTGAGCTCATTGTTCAGTTCCCACCTATGAGTGAGAACATGCGGTGTTTGGTTTTCTCTTCTTGTGATAGTTTGCTAAGAATGATGGTTTCCAGCTGCATCCATGTCCCTACAAAGGACGCAAACTCATCCTTTTTTATGGCTGCATAGGATTCCATGGTGTATATGTGCCACATTTTCTTAATCCAGTCTGTCACTGATGAACATTTGGGTTGATTCCAAGTCTTTGCTATTGTGAATAGTGCCGCAATAAACATACGTGTGCATGTGTCTTTGTAGTAGCATAATTTATAATCCTTTGGGTATATACCCAGTAGTGGGATGGCTGGGTCATATGGTACATCTAGTTCTAGATCCTTGAGGAATCGCCATACTGTTTTCCATAATGGTTGAACTAGTTTACAATCCCACCAACAGTGAAAAAGTGTTCCTATTTCTCCACATCCTCTCCAACACCTATTGTTTCCTGATTTTTTAATGATTGCCATTCTAACTGGTGTGAGATG